>NC_073306.1:138803633-138967143 GCF_027595985.1 Sorex araneus
AACCATCCCTCCAGCCCCAGGCACCCTTAAGCAAAAGTGTGGTTCATGCCACGCCTCACACGTGCCTAGTTGCCGGCAGAGGGCCCAGTGGCTTCACTCTGGGGGCGCTGTGGGGACCCCCTGTCCTAGCAGCAGCCCAGCTGGCGTTAGGAGGGCCAGGAGGAGTCTTGGCCCGTGGGGCGTGTCTCTGCTGAACCTTCCGGCAGGCCCAGCCTCCTGCCTCCGTCTCCTGCCCTGTGCGCACCACCAGGGAGCAGCCCCTGCGAGCACACGGCACCCTTTGGGGTGCTACTCACTGGGGGGGCGAGGGCGGAGAGGCCACCCAGAGAGAGATACGGCCACGGCCTCCTGGTCCTGCTCAACACCGTTTCGCTTCAAGTTCCGTGTACGAGGACCCGTGGGCAGGGAGTGAGCCCTGGCCCCGTGCGGAGTTTACTCAGCAAAGGCTCCGAGGGGCACCAGGTGGTTAATTAAACGCGGCCTTCGGTGAGTAAGTCAGGACTCGGCCACACGCGCAGGGTCAGACAGATCTTTTATTTATGCATGTGTGTGTGTGTGCACAAGCGAATGTGTGCATGCCTGTGTGTGTGCAGGCACACGTGTGTGCACGTGTGTGTGTGTGGCACCAGATACTGAACCCAGAGCGCAATAAGCTGTGCAGCTCTGACTTCCCCAGCTCAGGGGTCCCCTCGCACTGTGCCCCTCTGGTGTGGCAGGACGGAGCGGCCAGAGGCAACACGCAAGCTGACGGGCAAGGCTGAGTCCCAATAAAGCTTTACTGACAAATGCTGATGGGAGGCCGGTTTGGCCGGACGCTGTGGTGTGCGTCTGAGCAGTGAAGGCTGAACTCCTGGTGTCAGGGCGCACGGCGCGGCGCGGGGCGGGAGCAGGCTCGGGTGCAGATGCTCCTGCTCTCGCCTCCCTCACGGCGGCATTCGCTACAAGTGACTTTGCCCAGGAAGATGGAAAAACAATGGCTTTACTGGCACAGCGGGGAGGGTGTTTGCCTTGCACGCGGTTCGATTCCCAGCATCCCATAGGGTCCCCTGAGCACCGCCAGGGGTGATTCCTGAGTGCAGAGCCAGGAGTAACCCCTGAGCATCGCCAGGTGTGACCCAAAAAGCAAAAAAAAAAAAAAGCCTCTTCTCCCCGGACCCGCGGGACGCTGACGGGACGCTGACGCCCGGGCTGGGCAGGGCCAGGCTCCCGCCCTTTGCCACTCTGCCCTGCTCCCCGTGGCTCCCCACTTTCTGGGCCCCAGGTGACTGCTGCAGCTCCTGCCATTGGGCTGACCTCCCAGCCTAGGAGACGGAGAGAGGAAGAGAGATAGAAAGGGAGAGAGGGGGAGAGGGGAGAGAGATGGAGGGGGAGAGGCAAGAGAGAGGGAGGGGGAGAAAGGGGGAGGGGAGAGAGAGAGAGAGAAAGGGAGAGAGGGGGAGAGGGGAGAGAGATGGAGGGGGAGAGGCGAGAGAGAGAGAAGAGAGAGAGGGGGGAGAAAGGGGGAGGGGAGAGAGAGAGAAAGAGGGAGGGGGAGAGAGGGGGAGGGGGAGAGGTGGAGAGAGAGGGAGAGAGAGGGAGGGGGAGAGAGGGGGGAGAGAGAAGGGGAGGGGGAGAGGCGGGGAGAGAGGGAGAGAGAGGAAGGTACAGGGAGAGAGAGGAAGGTACAGGGAGAGAGAGGGAGAGAGGGGGAGAGAGGAGGAGAGAGGGAGAGAGAGGGGGAGGTGGGGTGCAGCCGGGGTGGCCAGAGCCCCAGCTCTGGAGTCTGCCAGTGCTCCTGGCAGCCCGGGACCCCGAGGAGAGCCAGGCTATCCCAGAGGCCCCTCCAAGGAGAGAGCTGGGAAGGGGGAGGGAGGGAGGGAGGGAGGGAGGGAGGGAGGGAGGGAGGGAGGGAGGGAGGGAGGGAGGGAGGGAGGGAGGGAGGGAGGGTGGCCAAGGCCCGGGTGGCTGGTCCAGTCTCGGGGCTGATTGTCATCCCAGACAGGGGAACACCAAAGCCCCTCCAGCCCCCTTCCCACCCCAGCCCGCCCCTCCCACGGCCCCCCTTTCCGAGAGAACAAGAGCCCGTGACGGATGCAAACGGGCAGCAAACGGAGTCGCAGCCAAGACCAGGCCTTAACTACGATGTGAGTCGGCGAGAAGGGCGGTGCAGGGGCTCCCTGAGGCCAGAGAGGGGGTCTCCTTGCCCACCCCCCATGGCCGAAAGTGCCCCTGGCCCGGCCCCCCGTGGTGGGGAGGGGAGACTTGGGGTGTGGAGTCAGAGGAGCAGCTAGGAGATGAAGGCTAGCAGGGTGACCACTTGGAGGTGTGACCGCCGTGGGTGTGTGACCCCTCTGGATGTGTGACCCCATTGATGTGTGAGCCCCGTGGAGGTGTGGTCTCTGAGGTGTGACCCCTGTGGAGGTGTGACCCCTGTGGAGGTGTGACCCCTGTGGAGGTGTGTGACCCCTGTGGAGGTGTGTGACCCCTGAGGAGGTGTGATCCCTGTGGAGGTATGATCCCTGAGGAGGTGTGACCCCTGAGGAGGTGTGACCCCTGAGGAGGTATGACCCCTGAGAAGGCGTGACCCCTGAGGAGGTGTGACCCCTGTGGAGGTGTGTGACCCCTGTGGAGGTGTGATCCCTGAAGAGGTGTGTGACCCTTGTGGAGGTGTGACCCCTGAAGAGGCGTGACCCCTGAGGAGGTATGACCCCTGAGGAGGTGTGTGACCCCTGAGGAGGTGTGTGACCCCTGTGGATGTGTGTCCCCTGAGGAGGTATGACCCCTGAGGAGGTGTGTGACCCCTGAGGAGGTGTGACCCCTGAGGAGGTGTGACCCCTAAGGAGGTATGTGACCCTGTGAAGGTGTGACCCTTGTGTGGAGGTGTGGCCCCTGTGGAGGTGTGACCCCTGAGGAGGTGTGACCCCTGTGGAGGTGTGTGATTCCTGAGGAGGTGTGTGACCCTGTGGAGGTATGACCCCTGAGGAGGCGTGACCCCTGTGGAGGTTTGATCCCCTGAGGAGGTGTGACCCCTGAGGAGGTGTGACCCATGTGGAGGTGTGACCACCCTCAGTGGAGTCGCCCTGAACCCCCCAGATTGGGGCGGTGTGAGTGAGGGGGACATGGCTGTCTCTTCAGAGGGTTGGTGCCGAATGTGGCTGCCCCCACGTGGACACTGCACGTGTCTGGGCACCCCTGCTTCGTGCGCCCTGTCTGGAGCGGGGTTACATGCCCCAGGACCCTGGCTGTCTGGGCGGGACAGTTTCCCAGGTGCCCTCGGAGGCGGCCTGGCCTGGACGGGCAGCCCCCTGCTCTCGGGGTCTCCTTGGCTCTGTGGGGAGAGCGCGGCCCGGGCCTGGGTCAAGCGCGCAGACGGGCGCCCTGCGGGGCGTCCTCGTGGGGACTCCGGCTCCGGGGCCTGGTGCTGCCCTGGCGTCTCCTCTGCTGGCCCCGTGTCCCCCGCCTCCCCCGGAGCCCCCCCAGGGACCCACATCTCTCCCAGGAGGGTCCCGCCCTGCCTGGCCTCAGCGCCCCTCCACAGCCCTCCCCCCTCGAGTCACGGCAGCCCTGCCTCAGGCCAGCTCTGCCCAGGGGACCCTGTTCCCCGCAGTCTTACCCAAGTTAGAATGTTCTGAAAAAGGCAGATTCCTTGTATTTCCCCCCAAACACGGGCTGGCGAGTGCTCTCGAGCACTGCTGGAGCAGAGCTGCCGGGCTGGAGCCAGCCGAGAAACGCGGCTCCTGGGGAGTCAGTGCGCGGCTCTCCCCAGCCTGCTGCCCGCGATGGGCCGGGACCCTGCAGGGCCTCAGGAGCCTGAGGGGTCAGGCGGGCAGGGGGCCGCCGGGGCCGGGGTCAACCGGGCCATCCTGGGCGCCTCTGCCTCCCCCTGCATGCGGCTGGGCCCCTGGGCAGCCCACGGCAGGCCGCCCCCCACCCGAGACCCCCTAGGGTCCAGGCGGGCCCGGGTGTCCCGGCGTCCCCGCAGGCGTCAGGCTTGGGAAGCGGCACCCAGGGCGGCCGGGCCCGGCTCTCCGCCAGCAGCAGCCCTGCCCGCACATCCTGGCCCCAGCCCCTCGCCCCCACGCTGGCCCCCTGGGTGGAGCTCTTGGGACTCCGGGACTTTCCCTGAGCCGATTTCCCTTCTGAGTCCCGATCATTGGCACCTCTGCCCAGCCGGGGTCTTCAAGAGGATTGAAACCTGCGATGCCAATCCCGGAGGGCTACAGGGCCGAGGAGCCTTGCTCACTGGGTGCTGGGCGGAGCCGGACTGTTCCGATCTCCCTCTCCCTCCCTCTCTCCTTCTCCCTCTCTCTCCCTCCCTCTCCCTCTCCCTCTCTCACCCTCCCTCCCTCTCTCCCTCCCTCTCTCTTTCTCTCTCTCATTCTCTTCCTTTCCCTCTGTCCCTCTCCCTCTCTCTCCCTCTCTCTCCCTCTCTCTCACTCCCTCTCCCTTTCTCTCTCTCACCCTCCCTCCCTCTCTCCCTCCCTCTCTCCCTCTCTCTCTCTCTGTCCCTCTCTTGCTTGCTTGCCCTTTCTCTCCCTTCTTCTTCCTTCATACTCAGCTGAGGCCTTTCCTTCTCTGAACCTAAGGCCTCTCAGACCACCCCAAGGAGTTAGCTCTGTGTGTGGTGTGTGTGGGTGTATAAGTGGTTTATGTGTGTGTGGTGTGTGTGGAGTACATGTGTATGGTATATGTGTGTGGGGTGTGTGTGTGTGGTATATGTGTGTGTGGTGTGTGTGTGGTATGTGTGGTGTGTGTGGGCGTGTGTGTGTGTGTGTGTGTGGTGTACGTGTGTTTGGGGTGTGTGTGTGTGGTGTGTGTGTGTGTGGTGTACGTGTGTTTGGGGTGTGTGTGTGGTGTGTGTGTGTGGTGTGTGTGGTATACGTGTGTTTGGGGTGTGTGTGTGGTATGTGTGGTGTGTGTGGGCGTGGGTGTGTGTGTGTGGTATATGTGTGTGTGGTGTGTGCGTGGGTGTGTGTGTGTGGTATACATGTGTTTGGAGTGTGTGTGTGGTGTGTGTGTGTGGGCGTGGGTGGGTGTGGTGTGTGTGGGCGTGGGTGGGTGTGTGTGGTGTACGTGTGTTTGGGGTGTGTGTGTGTGGTGTGTGGTGTGTGTGGTGTGAGGGGTGTGTGTGTGGTGTGGGTGTGTGTGGGGGGAGAGAGAGTGTGTGAGTGAAACGTGTGTGGCCGCTCTAGTTGCTTCCCTCATTACTTGTCTCCTAATGAAGGTCCACCTTCCTTTGCTGTTCAAAGCCACACAGATGTGGCAGGAGAGGGTTGCTTTCCCTTCCCTTTGATATCTGTGAGGGAGTGCATCAAAGAAGCTTCTTCTCAGAAGCCTTAATCAGTGGTGGGCTGTGATTTTAAGACCAGCGACGTTGTGGCATAGAACCTATTTCAACTTCCATTACCTACCTCCTGCGACAAGTTTCTCTCCTTTGGGCCCCTACCCAGGTGCGCCTGAGAGGACAGGGACAGAGATTTTCCCTGAGAGAACTTTCTGGTCCTGAGGTTCCCGGGGCTCCCATTCAGTAGTTCACAATGGGAGACTCCTCCAACAGGGAAGCTGAGGGACTGGTTGTCCTCTGTCCCGGATAAACAGCTGAGGTAAAACAGACAAAACAGTTTTTGAGATTTGAAGGGTTTTGCCGAGTCATGTTGGAAACTTCTAGATAGGACTCAGAGCCAGTGCAGAGGGAGAAGCAACCGAGAGGGCCAGGCCCGGTGGGTCCCACACTGGCTCTCCACCAACCCGTGCTCTCTGGCGGGTGTCCGTGCCGTTTCCTCACGGTGGTCCTGTGGCATCCACAGGAATAACATGGACGGCCATTAGAACCACCGTGTTCACTCACTCCATGACCCTTTAAGCTGTAAATATTCTTTATATTTTTTTCTGTTTTGGATGCAGTGATGAGGCGTCTTCAAAGGAAGGTCGATATCTCCTGAGTAAACGTCCACTGGGACGGGCACGGGGTTTTCTCGGTCCCTTCCTCCTCTGGCCTGGCTGGGCCTTAGCTCTGCGCCCTTGATCTGTCATCTCTCTGGGCGCACGTTCCACGACCTCTGCACTCAGTGGTGAGAGTCCCTGGGGCCCCCAGTGGCTTCTCATTGACAAGGGAAATTGGGGGACAGTCGTGTGGCTGGGGCCCCGGGGCTCCCACCAAGACCACTAGGAAGCTTCCGGAACTTCTTGCAAAGCTTTGCATGTTGTATCACATGTAGTTGAGCATGTGTGTGTATACACACACGTGTCTCCTCCGGGTCTCCACAGAAGGCAGGTTCTACATCGAGTTGTCTCGGGGCCCCTAGGGTCTGGCGGGCTTTCAATTCTGCTCTTTCCAACGCCTCGGGGGGCGGAGTCGCACACCCGCCTTCCCTCTCACCTCAGCTTCGCTCCCTCCCTCTCCAGGCGGAATGTTCTGGGTGCTCGATGTGGCTCGTGCTCTGTTCCGGAGGTGTTGGGGGTATGAGTTGAGTCTCTCTGTGTTAGGTCGGCAGAGGGTGTGTGTAGCTGAGGAGAGGCCCCAGGCACGGTCTCAGGGCTTGGTGTGTCTGGGTGGGCCTGATTTTTCAGCCCCTGTTCTTAAAAATAGGGAAAAAAAGAATCTGGGGGTGTTCGTGTTCCCTCTGGGGCGTCTGCCCTTCATAGCGCTGTGTCCGCCGACCGCCTATCTGACCCGCGGGGGCCTCCTGGCCTTCGCCCACTCCCAGTGAGTTTTAACCAGGCTGGTTGCCACGGAGAAGAGAAAGGGTCGACTCCGAGTTGAGGAGAGAGATTCTGAAGTAAAAACAAATGAGATGCCAGGTTCTGTGACTCAAGTTTCACATCATAAACGCAACTTTAAGGCTGATGGTGAGCACGGGAGACGTGCACTCGGGGAGTCTGTGGGAGCTCGGCCTCCTCTGAGTCCAACACTTCCCTCCTTTTTAAAAAAATATATATTTATTTATTTTATAAGTTAGTTCACAATATTTGATTACATTTAATATTCAAACACCAATCCCACCACCATGACACCTTCCCACCCCCAAATTCGGGATGTTTCTATCCCAACCCCAGTCCCTGCCCCAAAACATGACAGAAATAATATATTTCATATTGTCTGTTATGAAAAACTGCTGAACATGCTTACAAAAAAGTGTTGATATAGGAAACAGTGTGAAGATTGTTCTATTTTGGCAGGAGCCATTAAGGCATTCTTTAGGATATCACTAACATGTTGTTAAAGTTTGGGTGCTGTGAGCTTTGGTATACATGTCTGAAAACATGTACATATGCATATATATATATGTATTTCCCTCTATGCTGTGTTGCCTGCTGTCTGAGCCCATCGGCCATGGTGTGGTGACTGCAGAATGGGTAGGGCGTGTCTCATGACGTGTCACACGACCCCGAAAGCGGCCCGGTGGTCCAGGCGTATGTTCTCTCATATGTGAGGCTCTGCCCGAGCGTGTGGGAAGCGGCCTTGAGCGTGGCAGCGGTTGGGTCTCGGAGGTTTTGGCTGCAGGACTGGGTCCCTTGGGGCGGGGACGGCTCCCACCCCCACCTCTGGGGCGCCCCGCAACACCCCCTGCTCTGGGCGCCATCTCTCCACTGGGCCTCTCGGGCGTCCCAGCTGGGTCTTCTGCCGAGTGAGCAGACCACCGTGAGACGCTCCCACCTCGGACCTGAAGGAACTCAGAACCGCCCCCTTCATTTTCTGTCAGGATCCAGAGCCACTGTGAAGAGAGAGACTTTACCTCAGAGATGTGGCAGTGCCACAGAATCCCTCTTTGGAGGCGGGAATCGTGGCCTCCTTGGCCCAGTAACTTTTCTCTCAGGGCTAGGAAAGCCACACTGAGGGAGAGGAGAGCCAGAGGGCAGAGCCCCTGGAGTAAATTTGGGTGGGCACGTTTCTAAAGATTATCTAGGCTCGTGTCTGCCCTTCCCTCCTTTACGTAAGTAGGCTGCCTGCCCCTGAGAAATGACCTTGAATTCTGTGGGCAAACCAGATTTTACATGGCTCAAATAGTTGGGGGTCTTGTCTGTTTGCTCGGGGGCCACACCTGGCAGTGCTCACTGGCTTCTGGCTCCTTGCTCAGAGATGACCCCTGGCAATGCTCAGGGGACCAGCCGGGGTGCTGAGGCTCAAGCTGTGGCCGGCCGTGTGCAAGGCCAGCAGCTCACCTAGCTCTGACGGGCACTTCCATGAATGAAGTTTGGAAGAAATATCTGAACGGAAGAGCACTGTGAGCTTTCCAAACACGGTCTCCCTCCGGGTCACACAAGGGAGCCAGGAGCCATGGCTGGCGACACGGTACTAACTCAGCAGGGACAAGAACGGAAACGGAATCCCTCCTCCAGGTCCTGGGTCCTCCGGTCAAATTGGGTTTCCCTCTGGCCAGCAGTGCAGGCGTGAGGGAAGAGGGTCTGCCCCTCCACAGAGCTGTCTTGCCCTGGAAACTGGCCTGAGGAGGACCTGAGGGGACTGCACAGGCCAGAGGAGACCGACTCCCGTCTTTCTCTGTCTCTAGTCTGAAATTAGTTCATTTTTTTCCCTTAATGGGATTAATGAAGGAGAAGAGGGAAGATCTTTCTTCCTGGCCATTATCATCAAAATGGATCAATTTCTTCTTTTTAAGGATGCAAATCTTGAGGAAAAATGAGCTCATTCAAATACTTCAATTATATTTCGAGAAATGGACTGTCTCTTCCAGACTCATTTAGTGATGGGATGCACTGAAAATAATAATTCAGAGAGTAGAGGTTCCCGATTTCTGCCTCAGTCCTACAGATTCGAGATGTCTTTTTAATGGTCGCATTTTTCCTTCTTTACCTGGTGCCATCTCTCTGCCATCTCTCTGAATTTTAGGTATTTGCTTATCGTCCAGGCAAAAACTTTTCCCCGATGGGTTCTTGCAAATATGCCTTCAGGACTGGAGCGATACACAGAGGGGACGGTGCTCGCCTCACACATGGCTGCCTGGCTGCGATCTCCAGTCCCCCATCTGGTTATTTGGTCCCACTAGGAGCCAGCCCTGAGCATATCCGGAAGTCAGCCCTGAGCAATGCTGGGTGAAGCCCCAAACAAACAGCTTCGGGGCTCCCTACTAGCATATTTAAGGGGTGAAAAACAAATTTCTGAAAGGGAAGCAACCAAATGATCTTTCATTAACTATGTGGAAATGACCCCCCTCCCTAACCCTTCCCCACCCCCCCAAATGATTCCTGAGATAAAACCTGAGATAAAATTGCTTAGAACAGACAAAGTTTTGGCAACTTGTATGACGAAAGAGATCTAATCTCATGAGTGTGAGTTTTTGCACCGAAGGGGACCTTCCACAAGGTTCTGTCTGGAGGACCATCTTCAGAGGGGCTCTCTTGGGAGGGGACCTTTAGGGACTCCCCAGGCCATTGGTCCCTTCTGTCCTGATCTGCAGGAGTGAGGCACCCACCACCCATCTCCTCTATGGCCTTTCTCACACGGGCAGTCAGAGAGGGTGTCTTCCTCAGAGTGTGTCTTCATTTTCTCGTCATCAGCTCTGGATGCTACATTATGAGGCATAAACAAGCTTCTTCAAGGGCAATCACCCTGAACTCAGTCTCAGGGTGAGAAGACCCTTCTGCTTTTTCTCCTGGTCTCATTGACTTTCTCACAGGAATCCCGTCTTTGAAATTCTCCACATAACTCAACTTTTAAGTGACTAAAATATTCTAAGAGGAAAAATTCCTCTGAGGCCAACGTTATCAAAGCAACTGTCTTTCACTGAAGAAAGAGAACGTTTCTGACAGGTGCTTTCAGAGATAAAAGGTTTACCTTGTCATGAGGAAGAGGTAGACTGGGTAAATATTAGGGGAGGATGGTGAGGTAATTCTCTGAAATTAAGTAGATTAGATCTTTTTCTTCTTCATCTTCGCCTTTAGTCTGTCAGGAGTAGGTTGAAGAGGCGGAGCAGGCAGCCCCCTGGGTGTTGCCCAGCCCTGGTTTCTCTGTCACAAATCACCTCACACTGTTTTCCTAAGGAGAAACAAGATGGCAGCCTGAACGCCAGGGTTCCTGCCTCTGCTCTCTCCCTCCCTGCTTCTCCGACTAGAGCTAATGGCTCTGCACCATTATTTTTCCTGTCAGAATTAATGGGGAGATATTCTTTTCCTAAAGCCATTAGTTAAGTAATATTGCTTACAGAATTGCTGAAACAGGCTAACACCTCCTTCTCTGGGGTATAAATCTTAAGAAATGATGAGGCGATTGCTTAAACACATCAATTATATTCCAACGCCTAAACTTTTTCCTCTACACTTCTCATTTAGAGTTAAGAAAGTTTGAAAGTAATGATCCATAAAGTAGGTCCTTTTGATTCAATTTTGGCACTGAATGTTTCAAATAATTTAGCAAATTTTTTTTTGTTTAGTTTTCCTTCTTCCTCACAATTTGTCCTCTCTTTATTTTTGGGCACTCTCTTATTGTCTGAGCATGGTTAGAGTTTCAACTTCCCCAAAGATTTTAAGCATACTTTCACACTAAATAGGTTTCTGGGAGAAAATGTAAGTGAAGTGTTCTCAAATTGATTGCCTTTCGTCAGAGAAAGGGAAGAAAACCAGAGGAGAGTGGTTCTGAAAAGAGAGAGAGAGAGAGAGAGAGAGAGAGACTGAGAAATGATTACTGAGAAGAGGCAAATTTCAAAAAAAAGAATTAGGATAGTACAGAAATACTCTGGGTCTGGTTAGCAACGAAAAAATTATTTTTCTCTTCTTTTTGTGCATCGCCCCCCATTTTTCCACCTGAGAAATCAAACTTCTGTTACTAGGCGCCATCTCCCCAAGGTTCCGACGGACCCGTGGCCCCGAGCTTCAGGGGAACATGCCTTGGCGCCTGGCGCTCACCCCTTGTCTTCGGTCTGCGTGTTCGAGTCCAGCTGTCACTTCTTTATTTTTTCTTTCACTCTTATAAGGCAACTGTGGGCTGCCGGGGCCGAGAAAGCCTCAGGATGCGCTCTGAGGGTCCTCACTGCCCTCACCCCGCTGCAAACACAGGCAGCACTTGGCTGGGGGCCTGCTTCACAGCAACCGTCCACCATCTCACACAGACACACACACACACACACACACCACACACACACACACACACACACACACACACACCACACACACACACACACCACACACACCACACACACCACACACACACACACACCACACACACACCACACACACCACACACACACACCACACACATGCACACACACCACACACACACACGCACGCACGCACGCATGCACCCACAGAGCTTCCCTTCTTCCTATAGCTTGCAGATCACTTTGGGCCTCTCTGATAGATAAATCGCTTTAATCATGCAGATGGTCCACATGGCGAGCTGCCCTGATTTGTCCTTCCCGCCCTCCCCGCGCCAGGCGAGCTCCCTGCCACTGCCGGGGCCCTGCCACAGCCGCGGCTGCGGGGAAACGTCATGCTCGATTTCCCGCCAGCCCTTCGCTGCATCCAAATGTGCTTTTTAATTATTGAGCTTATTTGATACGATACCAACAAATTGCATTTCAAAAAATGAGTTGGCTCGCCCGTAAATATTTTTAACGGCGTATTTTAGAAAATTGCTTTAGCACAAGAGCAAAGGCTGCTGACCAGGACAGTCTTGCTTTGGTGGCTGATTCTCCTGCCAGCCCCTGGTTACCTCGGTCCCTGACTGGCCTCTCAGGACACCGCTGGCCCCGGAGGGCAGGTTAGCCCAGTGCGCTGACTAGTAAATCAACTTATTCTCCGTGTTTAGAAATCCAGATTCGGGTTTGTCTGAGGGATTGGACAGCCTGGCGGAGGGAGCCGGTCCCTGGGCCACACCTTGCGTGTCCGGCCACACCACTGAGGCCAGGCTGTTCCTCTCGGCCCTGCTGCCGCGAGGAGCAGGTCTGTGGAGATTTATCAGCCCCTGGTCCCATGGCCCCGGCCCTGCGGACGGCCCTCCCCACGACCTCAGGTCCCCAAGCTCGGCCCTGTGGGGCCCCGGCCTCCATCTCCTCAGGTGCAAGTGCTCGTGGCGCCCGCGCCCCTGCAAGCTGCTGTGAGGCCCCCCTCGGGAGTCTCAGGTGGGCGCACATCTGAGGCTAGCTCGTGGCGGCCACCCGCCCCCTCACCTCAGGAGCACAGACATCGGGCTGGCCGTGATTACAGGTGGTTTCTGAGGTAAAAGCATCCCCTAATGACACCCACATAAAAGACACCATTTCTGAGAGGGGATGAAGAGGCTCGAATCAATGGCCTGAATAAAGGGAGACGGCGCCTTTGTGCCCGGCTTTTCTTCCATGCTTTCTCTGTGAGCTGGGCTCGAGCTGGCCCCGTGTGCCCCCGCCCCCCTCCCGCACCCCCCGCGCTCCCCTCTGCCGGCTTCTGAGGGGGGAGAGGCGGGAGGCGGGGGGGGGGCTCCACTCCCCTGACAGGAGCTGATGGCTTTCCTCCATCTCTCCTCATTAGAATTAATAGAGAGGCATTAATTCTCTCCCCAGAGCTATTAGTTAAGTCACAGTGCTCCGAAGTTGCTGAAGCAGAATAATCTCGCCTTCATTTACGGGTGTAAATCTTGAGGAAAGATGAGACGCAGCGGCCAGTGGATCAATTATGTCCCAAGGAAGCGCCCACACGAGCAATTTCCATCCTGGCCTCAGAAACTTGGAAAGGAGGGTCCCTCAAGTGGGGGCCGGGGGGGCCTGAGGCCCTGGCCCTCTCCCGGGGACGCGCCCGCCATCCGACTGGGCACCTCAGGGGCAAGGCCCTCGCGGCCCATAGTGTGGGGGGACTTCTGTTCGGGGAGAGTTCGAGTCCTGCTCGCATCTGTCAGAGGAGGCAGGGGCGAGGCTGGGAGAGGGGCTTCTGGAATCAAAGCCGCGCTTGAGAGAGGCTGTGGGGAAGCGAGTGGCAAAGGCAGTTTCTGGCCCTTTCTTGATTCCTCGGCCAGGGGCGCTGACACCGAGGCTGTCCCCGCACTGCCTTCCCTCGCCCGACGGCCACCACACGCACCCCAGCTCCAGCCCCAGACACCAGTGCTCTCTCCCGGAGAGGCTGCACACAGGGAACCTGCCCCAGGGGGGGTGGGGGTGACAGGCCCGAGGGACCTGCAAACGCCCCCTAGTTCAGTGTCTGGCGCGCGGGTGAGACCCTCCGGTGTGGCCGTGGGGACACTGAGGGAGGAAGGGCGTGGTCTGAGGTAGAGTCTCAGTCCCGACCGTTAGGGCCAGAGGGGTGAGAGCCCATCCCCAGCCCTCTGCTCCCCCTTCAGACCCATTTCCAGACGGTCTCGGCGTCTTTGGCCGCTGGCTCCGGGGTGCTTGGCACATCCCCGGCACGGGGTCTCGGCTCCGCGCACCAGTGAGTGGAGCAGCTCGGAAACCAGGGTCACGAAACACTCACAGGATGGACCCCGGCCGTGGGGAGGAGCCCGGGCCACACTGCAGGCCTCTGAACGCCCCTTAGACCCCTCCCCGTTTCCATAGCTGGCAGCGGATCTCCTGCACCTTTCCGGGACCTTCTGAAGGATGGACCTGGGGTCAGCGCTAGCCTGGGGGACTGTCCCTCTCACCCCGCCGGCCTGGGCCACCTCCCGCCTTGTCCCTTTCCTGATTCGGCCCTCTGGGCGCGGCTGGCCTGGAGGGAAGGGAACGAGCCACCTCAATCTCCAGATAATGGTATTAGAGGGACCTGCTTGCCGGCCTTGGAATAAGGCCCGGGGCTGAGGCTGAGGCAGGGGGCTGGGGTGAGGCGCGAGGGATTAGGGGGGTGTAGCAACGCCCGCCGCAGTGTCTCGCCCTCTCCCCTCCCCAGTTTCTTCTCTCGATTTTCTCCCTAATTATTTCACAGCTCCCCGCAGCCTTTTCGGGACGGCTCAATTTGAATTTCTGACGACACCTTCTAGCGGGCCTGTCTCTGAGCACGGCCCAGCAATTAGTTCAGAGGGACGTGATTAAAAACGCAGCATTTAATCAGGGGGGCGCAGAGCTGGGCACGGGCCGCCGTGACGCGCGAGTCTGTCTAATGCGCCACTGCCGGGCGCCGTGATTGCCCGCGGCCCGCGCTCCCGAGGGGGCGGCCAACCCTCCCTCCGCCGGGCCCAGGCCCACATCCGCCCGGGCCGGGCCCCCTCTCGCGTTTGAGAAGGGCCGTTCATCGGAGAGCCAGCCAGCCTGCTTTTCCAATAAGCCAGATTAGTTTAACACACTCCGGTGACATTATTTCAGCATTTTTCACAATTATTAAAGATAACCCCCTCTCCTCTGCAGACTGTAGGTCAGAGGCAAATTAAATCAATTGATTTTCCTCCCTGGCCTCTCGGATGAATCAGGAGTGATTGGTCGGACGGGCGCGTGGCCTTTCCCTGAAGCGTCAAGCCCAAACAAGCTGTTGGGAAGACATTTGGCCAATCTGATTACTTTCTCTATACTAATTGGTTTTACTTTCTCATTGGGTTGAATGAATTGTCTGGCTGTTCAGTCACCGTGGGGACGCTGGCTTAATCCACTTTCGGGCAGGGAGGCCGCGGGCGTGTGCTAAGCCATGGGGTCTTTCATCATCATTATTATCTCTTGGTGAGCGTTCAGGGGTGAGAATGAAAATAGATCTGAGGCCAGCCGGCCATTTCCTCCAAGGTGGCTGCTGCCCAGCACGTCCCCCAGGCCCCCTGGTGACCCCGCAACTGCCCCCTGCGCCCTCAGGAGCCACAGAGTAGCCGATGCGTCTCTCAGAGACTCGGACCCACTGCAGAAAACTCTGATTTCTTCTCCCTGGCTGGAGTTAAATCCCAAAGCCTCCCCACGGCAACCCCAGCACCGACCTGAGCCCCGAACCCCGACCGGTTCCGGTCTGCTAATCAGCCCCCGCCCCCGCCTCCTGCCCTGCCACATTCTACCCGGGTCCCACAACCCCCCAAACGCCTCCCACCCCACACCTGAGGCGCACCTCCCCCGCCCTGACGCCCCTCGTCCCACCCACGGGCTCTGGTCACCGCCGGTGAGGAACCGGCCCCTGGCACTGTGCACGCTGCAGGCGCAGAAGCCCCCGGGGGCGGAGCACCCCTGTCCTGCCCTGGGATTCCACGGTTCGTGGACAGTGCAGGACACGTTCGTGCACCAAATGAGCCCGAGACAGTCCCGCTGGGGCGGTGTCCAAGGGGACTTGGTTCCTGCCCGCCTCAGACGGGCACATTCTCCTCTGGACTTTGGGTCTGATTTGCAGCCTCGCCTGGGTGTCGGTCTGTCCTTGGGTGCAGGCGGACACGTTTCAGTTTTTATTTATTAATTTATCTTTTTACCTCTACTTGTCCCTAAGATCCCTGGGGAAGTTAGTAAGGGTTGTTGGTGAGGTGCGGAGCCCAGGAACATGGGCGGGGGGGATGGAGCACTCTCGGGAGAGGCCGGTCCCTGTGGAGCAGTGGATGCTGCCTTAGTCACTCGGAAACACGCCCAGAGAGCTGGTGGGCCGGGCAGGCGCTTTCCTCGGCTGCAGCCGCCCCGGGTTCCACCCCCAGCGCCCCACAGGGGGCTCCAAGTCCAGCAGGGACCCCTGAGCCCAGAGCCAGGAGTAAGACCAGCGCCCCACGGGGTGTGGCCAAAGAGACAAGACAAAGCGAAGGAGATCAGAAACGGGATGGTGGAGAGACACCGAGGAACCGTAATCGAAGGTCGAGGGAATTTCTCTGGAAGGAAAATGAAAACTAGAGAAGGTGAAAGGAAAGACGAGGGCATAGAGCTTGACCCCAGGACGCGCCTCTCCCAGTCAGGGGTCTTAGAAAGAAAGAAGGGGCAGAGTACAAAGGGAAACAAGTTGGAGAGCCGGCAGCCTTCACGCGGAGGGTTGGTTGTGGTTGGCAGAGCAGCTGAATGGCCGATGACTGAAGATGGACCCAGCGCCGGGGAGCTCAGAAGCTTCCAGATGGCGAAAGAGCAGAAGCTTTCACTCTGGGGCTGGTGACTCATCAAGGTCGTGGTGTGGGCCCTCGGACAGCTGGACCGCAAGAGGGACCCAGGGTCTGCTCCCAGGAACACAAATTCCAGGCCGGAACATCGTTCCCAGACGGGCCGGCAGTTGGAGCCGGGACAATCTGACGTTCGGTCCCTTCCTTGTGGCGTTGTGTTGGGAAGCGAGAAGGGAAATGGGGGAAAAGAAGAATGAGAATCCGGCCCCGGAGGGAAGAGAAGAACGAACAGATCGGGGAGGGGCGGGGTGGGGGGACAGCCAGGCCTCCGCAGCTGGGTTCCTGGGGAGGAAGTTCCAGAAAGATCTTTGTCAAGGAAGTGAAGTCTCAGGTGACAGAGAAGGAGGAGGCCTTTGGGCTCAACCCATGGAAAAGTAAGACAAGAAACCCCCAAGGTGTGTATGTGTTGGGAGGGGGCTGGAACAATAGCACAGCGGGGAGGGCATTTGCCTTGCACACGGCCGACCCGGGTTCAATCCCTGGCATCTCGTAAGGTCGCCAAGCACCACCAGGATTCCTGAGTGCAGAGCCAGGAGTAACACCTGAGCATCATCAGGTGTGACCCAAAAAGAAAAGAGAGAAGAAGGAGGAGGAGGGGGAGAGGAAGAATAGGAAGAAGAAGAGGAAGAGGAAGAGAGAAAAAGAAGGAGGAGGAGGAGGAAGAGGAGGAAGAGAAGGAGGAGGAGGAGGAAGAGGAGGAGGAGGAGGAAGAAGGAAGAAGAAGAAGAAGAAGAAGAAGAAGAAGAAGAAGAAGAAGAAGAAGAAGAAGAGGAAGAGAGAAGAAGAAGGAGGAGGAAGAAGAAGAAGAAGAAGAAGAAGAAGAAGGAAGAAGAAGAAGAAGAAGAAGAAAAATAGGAAGAGGAAGAGGAGGAAGAAGAAGAAGAAGAAGAAGAAGAAGAAGAAGAAGAAGAAGAAGAAGAAAGAAGAGGAGAGAAGAAGAAGAGGAAGAAGAAGAAGAAGAAAGAAGAGGAAGAGGAAGAAGAAGAAAAATAAGAAGAGGAAGAGGAAGAGGAGGAAGAAGAAGAAGAAAGAAGAGGAAGAAGAAGAAGAAGAAGAAGAAGAAGAAGAAGAAGAAGAAGAAGAAGAAGAAGAAGAAGAAGAAGAAGAAGAAGAAGAAGAAACCTAAAAAAGCAACGCAGAGTAATCACTCCAGGGAAGCAGCGTCCCTGAGAGAGACAGGGTACTCCCAGTACAGTGCTCAGTGCTAGAGTCCAGACACCCAGCGCAGCTGTGCCACATGGACGATGTGGATGGCAGAGGAGGGCAGAGAAGCAAATCGTCCCCCCCACCCCAGACCCACAGGTTGTCCAGGGGAGGCGGGGGCTGCCCTGCAGTGGGGGAGAGGTCCCATGGCGTCTGTCCCCCTCAGCAGAGGGCCCGGCTTCCGAGAGCCCATCGCCCGACCAGCCGCCAGAGGAAGGGCCCGTCTCGAAGTGGCCCCGAGCGCGAACGTCCTTCTGCTCAGCCGTGAGGTAACCGCCTCTCGGAGCCCGCGGTTGCTCTGCCCCGTGTCCAGGCGGGTGAATCACGGGCGGGGGATGGGGGCACGGGGAGGCCCCGGCGACCTGCTGTCCTGCTGTCCAGGCCTCTCCCACAAATCACGGCAGCAGCCAGGCCGCAGGACGCCGCGTCGGCGCCGAGCTGTGTGGGTGGTGGCCGACCCTGAGAGCCCGGCCGTCCGCAGGTGACCCCCGAGTCACAGCGCAGAGTGGACCCCCGGGGTCTCACGCCTCGGGAACTGTCTGCCTTCAAAACATGATTCTGCTGCTTGACTAAAGAATGTGATTTACAGTCACTGCTGGGTGGGTTCCAGGCACTTAGTACTTTTCTCTGCCGGGCGTCGGAGCCAACCCCCCTCCACCGGGTCCTCGGGCCCGCCCCCGCGCCCGCCCACCCCCCACCTCCCCGGGCACTCCTGAAGCAGGGCGGGTGCAGCTCAGATCTCACGGTTGCTGGCGGTGCGGTTAGGTGTGTGCTCGGGCCACGCTGGGGCCTGGCCGTGCGGCTGGAGGGCCACGTCCACACCACCCCCCTGCGCGTCGCCTTCCTTCCTCCTGGCTCCTTCCTCCCCGTCCTCCGCTGGCCCCCTCCTCCCTGGGCTCGGCGCGGGCAGGCCGAGGCATGCGCCTTTCACTCAGCCCCCTCCGCACCCAGGCGTTCTCTGCACCCCGGGCCAGAGAGGCCGCCCGGCGCCTGCCTGCCCGTCTGGCTCAGTCCACTCTGCACGGCAGCTGCCGTCGCAGCCAGGTTGCGGCAAGTTGCCTGAGTTCATGGCTCTTGCAGCTGCCAGGGCCCCGCTGCACCCCTGCACGTGTCCGTGGTCTCTCGGCAATGGCCGGCACCATCGGGGCCCATCACGTGGACAGAGCGCGTGTGTCCTTCCGAGTGAACGTGTGTCCGTCCTGGGGCGGCTCTGCCATGTGGCGTGCTGGGGGCTGAGGACCACCCGTACTGGCCCCCAGGCCTCGCACGCCAAGGGATTTCCACGCAGGGCCGGACTCCGCGCCTCCTAGCCGGGCGGGGGGGAGGGGGCACTGCTGGCCGAGGCGGGGCTGGGGGCACTCGGGGGCGGGTGCAGAGCTGCCCAGGGCTGCGGGGTGTGTAACGGCTCCTCCTCTTCCAGGTCGGCCCGTGCGAGGGGAGCCCCCGGCCCCAGCCCCCGCGGGGCCCCCTGCTGGCGGGAAGGGGGAGAAGTCGGACCCCGGCCACCCAGTAACCTCAGGACGCTTCGTGCCCAGGCCCAGCTCGAGGATGGCCAAGGGCACCCTGAAGGTGAGTCCCACTGGCGGCCCCTGTGCTCCCTGCGGCCCCTGGGCAGGTGGGGGGCACCCGAGGGCCCAGGAGACGGGCGGGCAGCTCCGGCACTGCCGGGAGGGCCGGCTGACGGGGTCGTGGGGTGTGGGGCGTGGGGCTGGGCCCCCAGCCGAGCTCGGGCTTGGGCGGGCCGGGCACTGAGGCTTCTCGGAGGGAGACGGACACAGCGTCCCCCGCGCCCTCTGTGCCGCCCCTGTTAACTCGACGACCGGCTGCTGCAGGAGGCGGACAGCGAGCCTGGTGCCCACCTCGTGAGCACTGAGTCCCCGAGTCTGGCCACGAGGTCCCCAGAGACCCCCCTCGCGTCTGGCCTGAGGCCCCCTTCCCCCCGACTCACTCTGCTCTGCCTCCTTGCAGGGCACTCGGCCCCCCGCCAGTGGCCTTGGCGACTGTCCCCGCCAGGAGGCTCCCGGCAGGCCAGGATCTTCCCCACCGCCCCACCCCTGCATGGACACCGGCAGCCTCCTCCTGCGCGGCGAGCGTCTGGGTCCGGGGCCGACCCTACCCCAGCTGCCCTGTTCGGAGCGAGTCCCCCTGGCGGCCCCGCCCTGCGCATCTGCAGCGACACCAGAGTCTTGTTCCCCAGAGCCCTGCGCCCCCCTCGCAGGGCCCCCCCCGGCCAGAGGCAGGTCCCCGGGACGGGGGAGCCACCACAGAGGCCGGCGCTCCCTCCCCGGGGCCACAGAGGGGGCCCCTCCCAGCCCTGGGGGCTGCGTCGGGACAGACTACCTGGGACACACCGGCCCCAGCTCACTCACCCCTGCAGGGTGGCAGACACGAGCCCCGGCTCTCCCCCTCGGGGCCGTCTCGGCGCGGGGTGGCTGGGGCCCCCTGCCCCGCCTCGGGAGAGGCCCCTGGAGCAGCCCAGCCGCCCAGGCCGGTGGCCCCCGGACTGCCCACAGACGCCCCGGAAGCCCTTCCCAGAGCCCCCAAGAGGCGGAGTCTGGAAGGGATGAGGAAGCAGAGGCGCGTGGAGCCGAGCGACTCCAGCAGTGAGGACGAGGACCGGCTGGTCATCGAGCTGTGAGTGCCCGGCCGCCACCCCGGGAAGGCCACTCCCGGCCCCGCGCTCAGACCTGGCCCGCTGGCCCGCAGAGAGAGACACGGACCCCACGCCAGCCACCCACTGCCTCGTGACCAGGGCCGTGCGCCCGCCGAGGGCTTGCCTGGCGCCAGGGGGCCGCCCGCACGGGGCGCGGGTGCCCACGCGTGCCGAGGACGGCCACCCAGGCCCCACACACAGTCGAAGCCTCCGTCCGATCCGAGGGCGCCCACGTGCCCTTGTGCCTTTCCCGCCGGGACCCCCGACGCCCTCCCTGGAGCTCTCCGGGACGCACATGAACCGTCTCTGCAGTGAGTCATCTCTGCGAGGGGAACCTTCTCTCATTTCCCCCGACTCTTTCTGTCATTCCGCGCTCTGAGTAACTCCAATTAGAGGGTTACATTTTAGTAATCTATGCAGCTTCAATTGATGCCTGCTCGGCGTGACAGGGGCCTTTCAGATTCCTTCCAGAAGCTTCACGGATACAAAACTAATTGGAGTTTTGACGCTGTTTTACATCTCAGTAATTTTATTTTGGGGGCTTGGTGTTACTGCGCTGTCAGATTAAATCAGCCTCTGTATCGTGCGAGTCAGAGCGCGCGGGGGATCTCACCCAGGATTCCAAGCCGGCGCGGCCCGCCCAGACGCAGCCTTGCTGACGTGCGTCGGCCGGAGGGTCGGCGGGCTGCTCCCCGCCCGAGACCCGGGAGGGAAGGACACGGGCGGGTCCCCGGCTGCGTCGCCGTCGTGGTGGAGACGGTCGGGAAATGGTTTTGTACGGTTTGGAGTTTCTGGCCGAGCCCTCTGGGCTGTGCTCGGGGAGGGGTGCGGGTGGGGCAGAGCCGGGCCCACGTCAAGCCTCTCCCCTCTGAGAGCCCCCACGTGACGGTGCGTCCAGGGGCCATAGCTGGCGTCACTGTGGTTCCTCCCCGGCGGGGTGGGGAGGGGCAGCGGGCAGGGAGGGGCCGGGCTCCCCCCCCCCAGTCCTTGGGATAGTGAACAAGAGTGCGGTGACAGGCAGGTGGCAGGGCAGGGCGTGTCACTGCCACGGGAAGAGCTCTCGGGTGAGGCGCGGCTCGGCCAGCCCGGCCCGCCCTGGCGGAGGGAAACACTTTACCTGACGGTCCCGAGTGTGTCTGCACGTCCCGCTGTCCCCGCCTGGGGCCTCAGCGGCAGGGGTGACCTCTGTGGCTATCGAAACGCCTGCCAGGAAGCACCTCAGTGCGACCTCAGGACCCTGAGTTTCAGCCGTGGGGGTCTGGCCCCCCGGGGACGACTAGCATGGCCAGAAGATGCCCGGCCGGGGCCCTGCGGTCACGGCAGGGGGAAGAGGTGCCCTCTGGGTCCTCCTGTCCCCGGAGCTGCTGATGGGCCTGAAGGACCAAAGCTCCAGCTGCCCCTGAGCGTGGCCCCGGCCGCCCCCGCGAGGAGCCCCGTGACGCCCCCCTCCTGTGTGGTCTCACCTCTCTTGTCTCTCTGGGCTCCCGGCCGCTCACAGGCCCTGGGCTGGCGGGGGTGCTCTTCGCAAGTGCTCCTTACCCGGTGGGGGCGGCGAGAATCTGAACGAGCTGCCTGCCGGTGCGTAAAGTGGGTTTTTTTTTTTTTAATGTCTTTTGGCCAAGCTAGCGTTGTCTGTTGAAAATCACGCTAAGGTAAAACACACACACACACACACACACACACACACACACACACACACACACACACACACACCCCAAACCTTTTTTTCAATGAAGAGTCCCTTTATAAAGTGATAACCTTGGGTTTGACGGTTTCCTCTGCCTGTGGATTTCCTTCGTGGAATGCAACTCTCGGGGCGTGTCTTAGGGGTGACCCCGGTCACCTAGAGACCCGTCTGGGCTTTTGGAAATCACACGCCGGCGTTTTCTGGGTCATCGCTGCGGTTCCGTGTTTCCCAGAGAACAAACCTGCCTCGGAGCCGGGCGAGGCCGTGGGGACGGGGCAGCCCCAGTGCCCTTAACCTTACTGTTCTTCAGGTCCAGTTCTTAACCAATGAACCAGCCAAACCTCAGCTTTCCCCACAGAGGTCAGCTCCAGGGGCTGAGAGGAAGACACCGGGGCACTGTGCGAGGTCGGCGGGGGAGGCGGGGGTGCCCATGGCAGCCAGGGCTTGGCGCCTGCTTTCTCTCCAGGGTGCCGCCCGCCCCTGCCCTGTCTCTCCTGTGAAGGTTGTGTGTGGAGAAAGGGGTTTGCCCCGTGCTTGGCTCCCTGTTAGATGACTCGTCTGGTCACTCGGCGGGCGACGGGCCTCCTGGGGCCTCTCATCATGGCTAGTCTATCCCGCTTCTTGGGAGTAAACTTAGGTTCTGGATGAAGCGAAGGTCCCTCGAGCCAGGGGACCCTCGGGCTCCTTTGCCAAGACATAAAAGAGGGGGAGGGGCCTCTGATTTCTTGCCACCCTTGCCAGCAGCCAGGTGGGCACCCGAGGGTGAGTGGCAGGGCCCCGTCCACAGGCCCCCCCCAAGGCTCGGCCCAGAGCGCCTGTAGCCACGCTCGTTGGCATAAAGAGAAAGGGCCCGAGCCTCATGCCGGGAAGTGCTTCCTTGCATCACATCTGTTACTGACGCTGATGGCGTTATTCATTTTCTCCCCAGCACAGAAATTTGCATTTTGTACAAAATCTGCCCAGTGCTGCAGATTTTGAGAGTTACAGGCCCTTCATTGTCATGGGCTCGGCCCCCCGTGGCGCCGGGCATGACGGAGTGTGGGTTGCCGAGCTCCCGGCACTGCGGCAAACCGGGCTCCGTCTCCCTCGCTCCCAGCGACCCGCAGTTCTTTCAAAGGAGACTCTTGCTCAAACACTACATTTCCCAACACTGAAGCACAATTTCTCGTCCTGACCCTCTGGGCCTCCCTCAGAGAGATTCAGGACCAGAACATCTTGCCCCAGTGTGCTCAGCTTCTTTTGCGACCCACACTTGACACTGAGGTGAAATGAGGGATAATCCAGAGCATGGGAATATCTGAGCCTGTTTCGAACCTTCCGGGAGGAAGGAGCCCGGGGAAGCCGCCGGCCTCGCTCCGGAGCCCTGGGGGTGACTTCGTGCCTCCTCCATTCAGCAGCTCCTCGGAGCCTCCTGCCCGTGGACGGTGCGTAACCAGGGACGGGCGCAGCTCGTGGGGGTTGGCTGAGACGGATTTCCTTCCTTATGCTCTTAAATTATTTTCTTTCGATAAAAATAAAGTGGAAACGAGAACTTCTTGTGTGATTTGTCAACGTACCGCCCAGAAGCATCCTGTGTCGACAGCCTCCCGGTGTTGGCTCTCCTGCTCCCGCAGCTGGTCAGCCGTTTGTCTGCCATATTGGCTCTCTCAGTGCTCAACAGAAGGGCCAGGTACCCGCGAGCGGCTCGTGCTCCCGTGCCGTTCCCTCTCCCCGTTTGTCATTGTCTGCCATATTTTTTAATGCAGAGCTTGGAAATGGGTTTTTAAATCCCGAAATGTAGCTAAACATTGGGACCACATGAGGGCGCTATCCACAGTGCAATAATCCAAGACTTTCCCCTCAGGACTGAAGTTTCTGGCCTACTTGATGGTCCTAAGAGAGGAGACATCATTCCTTTAAAACAATATACCCACGTGAAGAAAACTCTGGTGAGTCTGCGAGAGTCGGTGGGCCTCAGAGAAGCCAACGCGATGATGCTCTTCCTTATCTTTGTCCCTTGACGCCATGGGAGCCAGTGGAGATACGATGTACTGATCGGAAAACGGGAGTGGAAATACGAAGAGATCAGACGATACCGCTTAATGGAAGTTAGTACTTTTGCGAACTCGTGAAACTCTAATAGTAATAAAATAATCGAGTCTTTGCAAATTTCAGTCACCTGAGAACCATCCAAATGCTTGCGGTCGTGTGCGGGTTTGCACACTAGGCAATGATCTTACTGGAACCAGCTATCTTGTTGATCTGCTTACGAGCAAGAGTGGCCCGCGCTGCCTCTGGCTGGGCTCAGGGCTTATTTGTGGCTCTGTGCCCAGGGGTAACTGGCAGTGGCGCTCCGAGGACCATATGCCGTGCTGGGGAGCCACCCTGGGGCCATGTGCAAGGTAAGGGCCATACCTACCCCCAAGTCACCCGTTTCAAAGAAGTGGTTATTTCCCTGAATAATATTTGCGAAATCTCAGCCTTAATTTGGTAGTGCTGTGTATTTTGTGACATGCATTAGAATAAAATAAAATGATTAAAATTGCTTATCCACCTACTGAGTCTCTTCTTCCAACTCCTTGAGGTCCATCCAAATACTTGGGGAAATCATGCTCTACACTCAGAGCTACACTCATTCCAGTTCTTGTTCAACACAGCTCTTTCCCCAACTCCCTCACCTCCGCAGCAAGTTACTAGAACTGGTGACAATACTAGAATTGCATGTTTATCCAGAAATTTCTTCAGTTCAACTTGACAGATGAGCTGTCAGCATGCTGGAAGAATTATCGTATCTTTTAGTCTCGAAGGAGTGAGCAGTGTCTTGTTGTAAATTGAGGTCTATGCATTTGTGTTGTTGGTTGGTGAGTGGCATGGAGGAGAGAGTCCCCAGGGCTGAGGAGAGAGTTCTGGTGCTGAGGAGAGAGTTCTGGTGCTGAGGGGTGAGTTCTGGTACTGAGGAGAGAGTTCTGGTGCTGAGGAGAGAGTTCCCAGTGCTGAGGAGAGAGTTCCCGATGCTGAGGAGAGAGTTCTCAGTGCTAAGGAGAGAGTTCTGGTACTGAGGAGAGAGTTCCCGGTGCTGAGGAGAGAGTTCTCAGTGCTAAGGAGAGTTCTGGTACTGAGGAGAGAGTTCCCGGTGCTGAGGAGAGAGTTCCCGATGCTGAGGAAAGAGTTCTGGTGCTGAGGAGAGAGTTTTGGTACTGAGGAGAGAGTTCCCGGTGCTGAGGAGAGAGTTCCCGATGCTGAGGAGAGAGTTCTGGTGCTGAGGAGAGAGTTCTGGTACTGAGGAGAGAGTTCCCGGTGCTGAGGAGAGAGTTCCCGATGCTGAGGAGAGAGTTCTGGTGCTGAGGAGTGAGTTCTGGTACTGAGGAGAGAGTTCTGGTACTGAGGAGAGAGTTCCCGGTGCTGAGGAGAGAGTTCCCGGTGCTGAGGAGAGAGTTCCCGATGCTGAGGAGAGAGTTCTGGTGCTGAGGAGAGAGTTCTGGTACTGAGGAGAGAGTTCCCGGTGCTGAGGAGAGAGTTCCCGATGCTGAGGAGAGAGTTCTGGTGCTGAGGAGTGAGTTCTGGTACTGAGGAGAGAGTTCTGGTACTGAGGAGAGTTCCTGGTGGTAGCACGAGTCTGTCCTGCTGAGAGGCTTGTTTCCTTTCAGTGATCTGGAAGCAGATGTGGCTGTGAGCGCAGGGACTTTCCTGCCCCTTGACAGCTGCTGGGCTGGACTGGGAGCACAGGACACTCCCAGGGGCCTCTGGAACCTCTGTCTCCAGGTGTGACTCGTGTTTGTCTCCATTTCCTGAAATTCCTGCCAGGGACAGATGGACACCACTTGAGACCAGGCCTCTGGGGACTGGCCTGAGCTCAGCCCGGAGTGGGTGACTTGCTACTGACAAGAGGCGGGACGGGTCGGGCTCCCAGCGGGCGCTCACGGTGTCCTGGGTGCGGGTGTTTCCACCGTGCAGCCTCCCAGTCAGTGTCCCGCCTGTCTCTGGCACCCATTAGTGTGCAACAAGTGTAGCTGGGCATAAATGAGGCCGCTTGGCTGTATTCCACACGAAGGTCAGCTAGCAGACCACCACGCCACTCCAGAAACAGTGCTCTGGGCAGACCCATTTCCTCTAAGGATGTGCGCACATGTACATACACACACACACACACGAACCATCCCCCACATGCACACACTCACACTCTAAGAATCATCTTCATGCAGATGCATGCATGTGCACACACATGGGCACGTGCTCTCTCTCTCTCATACACACACACACACACACACACACACACACACACACTGAGGACCGACTGAAAACGTTCCTTTGTTGTTGTTCTAATAAAGAAACGGGCAGAGTTGGCTGGTGATTCAGGCGAGGAGACTCGTGTGTCGGGTCTGAAGCCGCTGAGCGGCCGGGGGGCGTTTGCAGGGCGAGTGAACCCCCAGATGCTGACTCCCCAGATGGGGTTGGGGCAGGAATGCAGGAGCGGAAGGAAAGACTCTGGGAGGAGGAAGAGCCGACCCTTTCCCTCGCCCCCCGTGTGAACACGAGCGTCCAGAGGAGCCTCCACCCACCAGTGGGGGTTGGGCCCCGTTCCCGGTGCTCCCTGCTGCTGGCCACCGGGGCCTGTGGCAGGGGACCCCTGGCAGCGGGCGATGGGCACGAGGCAACCACACGAGGTCTCTGGAGATCTTATTTGGGGGAGGGCGGGTGTGTCAGCCCATGGACCCATCAGGCGGCCACGCACGTGGACGCTGCGACATCAGATCGTGCTACTAAGGGGGGGTGGCAGGAGACCCGCCCGCCCCCAGTCCCAACACCTGGTGCAAACAAGTGCTCCTTGGGCTAGAGGGCGAACACGTCAGTGTTCTCATCTGAGCAAGGGAACTGGGGGCTCAGATGTGCTGATTTCCAGGAACCAATGCTTAATGGAATGTGTCTATCCCCTCCCCTTCCCTGCCCTCCTCTCCCTCAGTCCCTTTTCCCTCCCTCACTTCCTTTCCTTTCTACTTCTCTCCCTCTCTCCCTCCTTTTTATCCTTCCTACTCTCTTCCATCCTTCCTTCCTCCCTCCTCTTCCTTCCATTTTCTTCCTTCTTCCTTATTTCCTTTTTTCTTCCTTCTTCCTTGTTTCCTTTTTTCTTCCTTCCTTCCTTCCTTCCTTCCTTCCTTCCTTCCTTCCTTCCTTCCTTCCTTCTTTCTTCCATCCTTCCTTCCCTATTTTCTTCCTTACTTCTTTCCTCCCTCCCTCCCTCCCTCCCTCCCTCCCTCCTTTCCTTCCTTCCTTCCTTCCTTCCTTCCTTCCTTCCTTCCTTCCTTCCTTCCTTCCTTCCTTCCTTCCTTCCTTCCTTCCTTCCTTCCTCCTCTCAGGTACGGTGGGAACAAAGGCACAGGGGCAGCACTATTTCCACGTCAGTTCCTCAAGAGACATCACTAAATATTTGATGCACTTGTCCTCCGTCCTGGTTCCTTTTTCTCAGGAAGGGTGAGAGCATGTTAAGGGCTAGTGACGGTCACTTTTCCTCTCAGCGGACACTGGACAGTGTCAGGAGACAGTTTGCCCTCACCTCAGGCCAGAGACGCTGCTCAGACCCCACGGCCCCGGGAAGTTCGGGGGACAAAGTCGGCCCGTGGAGTTCCTGCTCCCCTCGGCCCGGATGTCCCTGCAGCTCTGGGTGCTGCCCCGACCGCGGGGCCCGACTAGCCGGCAGGTCTGCGAGCCCGTCATCTCCTGAGTCCCGTGGGAGAAGGAGCACGGGGAGTGGGTGAGGCCCGAGGCTGGGCCGACAGGGGCGGGCGCTGGCGCAGGCGGGGGACGAGCGTTCCTGGGCGTGCCCCTCCCTCGGGGGAGCCGGGACCCGGGTTCTGCTGGGGCTGGAGTGAGGGGCTCGGCGCTGGCTGGCACGGAGGCGCCTGGGTGTGGGCTCGCGCCACCCGCCACCGTCCCCTGCGCCCGGGACAATGCGCCCGGCCAAGACTTCCCACATCAGGGCTTGGAAGCGGAGCTGGGTCTCGGGTCAGCTGGAAATTACCCGGAAAATTGGATTATCCGGACTCTCCCCTTCCCCGAAGGTTCCAGCTGACCAGGGCTTCATTGTGTTTGTTTTGCAAAGAGGAAACGTCTCCCCTCAGACGTCGGGCCGGGCAGCTGTGGCCGTCTCTGCGGCGTCTCTGCGGCGTCTCCGCGGCCTCGGCTCTGCCCCAGCTCCTGCTCCCGGGCGGCGGGCAGGGCCAACACACACAGAGGACGCGAGCGGCGAGGAGCACATCGCCAGGGAGCGTGTGGGAGACAGACGCGTCGTGCCTCCGATTGCAAGACGACCTGGCGCGGAGAGAGAATCAGTTAATCCCAGAACCTCCCGCACGAAGATGGTAACGGAACACGCCCCACAAGCACTTGTCCCTTCTGTGCGGAAAACATGCGATTTGGAGGACGTCACTGCATGGCGCTGAGTGTTAGTCTGATGATCTCTGGCTGCTTTTAAAGGCCTTGGGGGAAGCGGAGAACAGGGAAGGAGCCGCTTCCCCGTTTCCGCCACATTCCCCAGTGGTCAGTGTGTCCCGGGCGCCGGGCGGCACTTTGGGTGACTCTTTCTCCTGCTCACATGAGCAAATCACGTGAAGAAGTGGCGTGACTGCGGGTGCTGGTTCTGGAACTCTCCTCAGTGTCGCCGGGACTGTCGGGGTGGGGGGTGGTGCACTGGGGAGCCCCCGGTGCCAGCCCCGGCAAGTGCCCTGCCCTCGTCTCTCTTGGCCCCGTGCTGTTGGTTCCTGACGGCACACCCCGGTGTCGTGCAGGAGTGCCACAGGAGAAACCCTCTTGAATAGGAGCACTGAGGTCCAGCCGCAGTGACGAGCATCCCCAGGCCCTTCCCTCCCGCACCCCTAGTTTTCAGCGTGGGGCTGGCTGGCAGGGGCAGGCTCCCGTGCCTGGCATCACTCGGGCGTGGGGACGCCCCCTTTCCCCCAGTCTCGGGGGCCTCGCTGGGGAGAGCTGCTGATGCCAGGCACCATTGAAGAGATGCTGAGGCCTGGGGAAGGTCGAGGGGGCCCGGTACATCCCAAGGGGGCCACAGGTGAGAACTGTGTCACTGGGGCTCGGCAGCATCGGGCCAGGAGGGGACCAGGAGGCCGGGGGGGGGGGGACACAGGGGGGAAAGAAGGTCGGGGAACAGTGAGGTCGACCTTCCAGGCCTCACCTCTGGGGTTGGCATTGGTTTTTTTGGGGGTTTTTGTTTTGTTTTGTGTTTTTGTTTTTTTCCTTTCTTTTCTCTTTTTGGGTCACCCCTGGTGATGCACAGGGGTCACTCCTGGCTCTGCACTCAGGAATTACTCCTGGCGGTGCTCAGGGGACCCTATGGGTTGCTGGGATTCGAATCCGTGTCTGCCATGTGCAAGGCAAACGCCCTCCCCGCTGTGCTGTCGCTCCAGCCCCCATGTGAGACTTGTTTTTGCTGTTTTTGGCATATCGAATACGCCACGGGTAGCTTACCAGGCTCTGCCGTGTGGGCGGGATACTCTCGGTAGCTTGCTGGGCTCTGTGCGTCTCACAATGGAGACATTACTGGTGCCCGCTTGAGCAAACCGATGAACAGTGGATGACAATGACTCGTTTTTCCTTTTTGGGTCACACCCGGCAATGCACAGGCGTCACTCCTGGCTCTGCACTCGGGAATTACTCTTGGCAGTGCTCAGGGATCGAAGCCAGGTTGGCCCCAGTGAGGCAAAGCCCTCCCCGCTGTGCTGTGGCTCCAGCCCCGAGGGGTCGGCACTGCGGCCTTGCTCCATTTCGTAGATGTGGAGACTGAGACCTGAGGAGATGCTCGCCTTGGGCCAGGGAGCTGGCAGAGCTGCCTCCCGGGACCTGAGGCGCCTCCCGCCTCCTCCTGGTCCCGACCCTCTCGGCATCCGAGCACGACGGACGACACAGGCTGAGGAGAGTCCTGAGTCAGACCCCGCTGACTCAAATCCTAGAACATCTCCAGGACCGGACGCTGCTCCCGAGGGCCTGGAAGGTTCTGGAGCCCCACGTCCTTGGCACAGAGCTCTCCCTGGGTGGGCGGGGGCGGGGGCGCCCCAGCAAAGCCCTCCTGGCTCGGCCCGTGGGGCAGGCCGCCGTGTTTGTTTAATCCAGGCAGCGTTTGCTCTTCTTGTTCAAAAGCCGCCGCAGCCCTGCACCCGCCTGCTCCCTTCTCAATTAAACAGGAACACGGGTGGGGGCACAGCGGGGGGGTCCAACCCGAGTCCATTAGAACCCACGGGAAGAAATGAGACTGTTTCTGGACTCCGGCGACCAGAGTCCTTTGTTTCGTGAGCATCAGTGAGTTGTTAATTCAGCCCAGACACGGCAGAGATCTTTGTCACTCGAAAACTCACCAACGCCACAAGGGACGGTCACAGAGCCACTGACAGCGCCCGGCACCTCCTGTGCTCGGTGCTCCCCGCTGTGCGGGCCTGCCCCACGCCCTGGGGCCCTGCCCGCCGGGGCCTTTTAGCCCTGGGGGGAGCGACGGTGAGGCTGGGATCTCCTGCACTGCCGTCGGCCCCACCGGGACGGACGCGCCAGACGCCATCCGAAGGGCCCCGGAAGGAAACAAGCTTTTTATTTTTTTTTTTTTTTTTTTTTTTTGGGTCACACCCAGCGATGCTCAGGGGTTACTCCTGGCTTTGCACTCAGGAATTACTCCTGGCAGTGCTTGGGGGACCATATGGGATGCCGGGGATCGAACCCGGGTCGGCCGCGTGCAAGGCAAACGCCCTACCCGCTGTGCTATCGCTCCGGCCCCGGAAACAAGCTTTTTAATATTTCATTAATATTTAACAATCGTCTATCGCGTCCCCAGGTTTTTCAAAATGTGCTTCCGGGAATGAAGCGCTCGGGGCGCTGTTCTCCCAGCCCCCTGCTGCGGGCCCTGGGCGGGCACGGCCCTGTCCTGGTTAATCAGGACATTCCCAGGAAAGCCCTGCTCCAAGGTGGTCCGAGGTGGTCCGGACGGTGGAACACGCCTGGAAGCTTCTCGCCGGAGCCCAGCTCCTCCCGGCCCCAGCAGCCACCTCCAGAGCGCTGGTTGCTGTGCTCCCTCAGCCGGTGCTCCCTCAGCCAGTGCTCCCTCAGCCGGTGCTCCTCAGCCAGTGCTCCTCAGGGGCCCGGGCAGGCTGGGCTCTGGCACTGCCCCCGGTGCCTGTGGGTGGGGCTGGTCTGATTTCTCACTGGCCAGTGGCCCAGCTGACCGATCAATGTCTTTTGGTCAGTTTATTTTAAATTTTTTAATTTTTTTGTTTTTTGGGTCACACCCAGCGATGCTCAGGGGTGGCTCCTGGCTCTGCATATGGGATGCTGTGAATCGAACCCGGGTCGGCCTCGTGCAAGGCAGACGCCCGACCCACTTTGCTACTGCTCCAGCCCCTCCTTTGGTCAGTTTGGCTGGCCAAGAACGGCCACATTATTCCTTCCTACCAACTGGCTTTATCAGCTCTTCCACCCGCCCACCAGTCACCCATCCGGCCAGCAGCCCAGGCATCTACCCGTCACCCACCCTCCACCGTTACCCATCCACTTGTCCACCATCCATCAATCTGCCCATTGTCCTCCCACCGTTCACGTATCCGCCCACCCCTGAGCTGTGCCCCCCATACTGGCTCTCCTCCGGCGGCCACTGGCCCGACGGCCGTCGCCCAGCACAGCCCAGAGATGGGTCCCAGAGGGGCCACGGGAGGGTGTCATGGGAGGCGAGGGAGAGAGAGAGAGAGAGGGGGAGAGATGGGGGAAAGAAGCTGAGGGGAGTGCAGGAGGGGAGGGGAGAGGAGGGAAAGGGAGGGAGGAAGAGGGAAGGGGAGGGGAGAGGGGAGGACAGGAGGCTAGGGGAGGAGAGGAGAGGGGAGGAGGCGAGAGAAGGGAAGAGGAGAAGAGGGAAGGGGGAGAGGAGGGGAGGGGAAGGAAGGGGGAGAGGAGGGGAGGGGAAGGAAGGGGGAGAGGAGGGGAGGGGAAGGAAGGGGGAGAGGAGGGGAGGGGAAGGAAGGGGGAGAGGAGGGGAGGGGAAGGAAGGGGGAGAGGAGGGGAGGGGAAGGAAGGGGGAGAGGAGGGGAGGGAAGGGGGAGAGGAGGGGAGGGAAGGGGGAGAGGAGGGGAGGGGAAGGAAGGGGGAGAGGAGGGGAGGGAAGGGGGAGAGGAGGGGAGGGGAAGGAAGGGGGAGAGGAGGGGAGGGGAAGAAGGGGAGAGGAGGGGAGGGAAGGGGGAGAGGAGGGGAGGGAAGGGGGAGAGGAGGGGAGGGGAAGGAACGGGGAGAGGAGGGGAGGGGAAGGAAGGGGGAGAGGAGGGGAGGGGAAGGAAGGGGGAGAGGAGGGGAGGAGAGGGAAGGCCGGAGAGGAGGGGAGGGGAGAGCAGAGCTGGTGGTCCCTCTGTCTCCCGGGCCTGGGTTGGGCAGGAGCTGGTGGCTGAGGCGCGGCCCCCAGGTGCCTTCCTGGGGGTGGCGGAGGGGCGGGGCAGTGAGCGGGCAGGACTGCGGGGACGCCCTTCGCCTGCAGGAGGCCGAGAGGTTCGTGGGGCAAACGCCCCTGAGGCCGTGAGACGGGAAAGCCGCCGCATCCTGTGTCGTCTCGAGAAGCTTCGAGAGTCGTCCAGAGCGGATTTAGCAGGCGAGGCTGAGAGCGAACGAAAATAAATGAAGAAAAGAAAATAATCGCAGCCGCTGGCCACAGCACGGACAGTCCGGCCGTGACCCTCACTCGGAATAACTCGAACCAGATGACGGCGGCTTAGCCGTCACCCCACACTGGCCGCTGTCCCCACACCTGCAGGAGTGTCCACCGGCCCAGCAGTGCTGGGGAGGGGGCGGCCCACCGCCCGGGGGCTCTGCGCTGGTGACCGCCGGGTCTGGGCAGCGGGGCTGAGCCCAGTGCGCCGTGAGCACTGGACACAGGAGCTCTGGCTCTCCGGAGGGCACGCAGTTGGCCGAGCGGCTTCCCCCAGCCCAGCTGCTCCCCGCGGCCCCATTTCCTGGTCCGGAGCACCGGGGAACAGGGACTGGGAGGGGAGGGGCTGGGAGACCCCTGGACAGCCCCCTCCCCACCACACGGCGGCCGGAGGCTCCGGCATGTCTGGAAACGTGAACAGACGCTTTGTTCAAACAGGGTTTGGCGCTTCCGGGAGTGCGGCCGTGCCCCGGCCCCCGGCCCAGCGTCTCTGGGGTCCCAGCAGGCCGAGGGGCTCCTCGGGCTGCCCCTGGACGGACGCTTCAGACCCTCGCTTCCTGCGGCCGACGTGGGGAGGGTGGCTGGGGGCTTGCAGACTCACCGTGCATCGGGGGTCCCCGGGGCTGGTGCTGGGCACGGGCACGGCGGGCGGGGGCCCCTCCGGCCTTCTCAGGGTCTGCTGTGTTGGTGGGCTGGGGGGAGACCCCCTTGTCAGCCCCCAGTCCCTGCCCTGCACGAGTCCCTGCATGAGTCCCAGGGGGCTGTGGCTGCCCCTCCGACCTCTGACCTGGAAGGAGTTGGCCCTCGGTCTGGTCAGCTGTGTGTAGGGGTCAAGGCAGCCGGTGCAGGCTCTGTGCCCCCTGGCCGGGCCAGGATGCCCGTCGGCAGAGTGACCGAGGACCGTGCCAGCTGCCGCGGGGACAGAGGCGGGAGGGAAGAGGGGTCCACCCTCCTGGGGCCTTGTTTCGGGGGCGCGAGGCCCGTCTTGCTGCTGTCTGAGGGGCTTGAAACCAGGCCCTGAGGCTGCTGAGGGCTCAGCTGCCCCCCACGGTCTGAGGAGAGGAGACGGCCAGGGCACCTCTGACCCTTACGCCGTGGGGGGTGGTGACCACCTCGTGGCCGACCCAGCGTCCGCCCAGGAGAACCCACCTTCGTCTTTTATTTTTTATTTTATTTTTTATTGAATCACTGTGATCTACAGTCACAAGCTGTCGTGTTTGAGTTTCAGTCGTACAATGACGGAACCCCCATCCCTCCACCCGTGCACATTCCCCACCCCCAGTGTCCCCACCGTCCCCCACCCCAACCCTCCCCCTGCCTCCAGGGCAGACAATCTCCCCCAGACTCTCTCTACTTTGGGGCATCATGGTTTGCAATACAGGCACCGAGAGGCCGTCACGTCTGGTCCTTTATCTGCTTTCAGCACACGTCTCCCAGCCCGAGCGACCCTCCAACCGTCACTGACTCAGTGGTCCCTTCTCTGTCCAGCGGCCTCCTCCCCCGCTCGTGAGGCCGCTGCCAACTCTGGGGAGTCTTCCTGACCCTGTCTCTACTGTCCGTGGCTGTTACTCTCATTATCCTATTTTATATTCCACAAACGGGCGCAGTCTTCATCTTTTCGAAGAAACGGGGGGTCCTGAGTGGCGGGCTCTCAGCCACGGGCCAGGTCGTGGTCTCTGCCGGGCCCAGGAGCACCTGTGCTGAGTGTCCCGGGGCTGTGGCAGGCCCCGGGGCAGGCCAAGCCGGGTGAGGGAGTTACTGTCGCCCCTGCTGCACGACAGAGGAGAGAGGCGGGCACGGACACAGTTTACCCTGCGCTTGCGGACGCTGGATCGTAGATACTTTTCCTTTTGGGGCGAAGCGTACCTGGCCATGAGGGCAGCTCGGGGACATACCTGGTGCTGGGGACCTGGGCTGGCCACACGTGAGGCCAGCGCCCCCTGCGCCACACTCTCTCTCTCTCTGGCCCAGGCGGCGGCACTCTGAGCAGCTCCTGACCTCTCCGGGGCTCCGGGCACTCCTGGGACCGCCGGTGCAATGGCCGCTGGGAGAAACGCGATTTGGATGTTCCGGAGCAAAGGCGGATGCTGCCCAGCGCTCGGGTGGCCCTGCCCACGGCCGACCCCGCAGGACTCGGCCCCCGCAGCCTGCGCACGGGGGACTGGGGCGTTTCCACCGTGTTTGGCAGGGGAAAGTTCACAATCCCACAAAGAGCCATTCCAGAACCATCCGCCGGCCGCTGCTTCTCTCTGCCAGCTGCAGAGGACGTGACTCACGTGAGGCCAGGCCGGACGAAGCCCGAGGGCAAATGTCTTCCAGAAGCTTCCGAGACGCTTTCGCTATTCCAAGGGAACTAGGGACGGTGGCGGGGACAGGCCAGCGGGCAGGGCTCTGGGCCTGGACCCCAGCACCGTCTCGGGTCCCATGAGTGCGGCCGGGAGGGGCCCCTGAGCACAGCCGGACGCGGCCTAAGGTCCAAACCCCCCCACTGCAGCCGCTGGGACTGTGGGTTGCGGTTCTAAAGCTGCAGATGGTGTTAGTGAGGGTCTAAAGAATGTCCGAATGGCCCCTGCCCGAGCAGGACAGTCTTCACACTGACCGTCTCCTCTATGGACACTTGTTTGGAGCATTTTCAGTGGTTTTCCATAACAGACGATACAAAATGTATCATTTCGGTCAAGCTTTGGGACGGGGGTTGGGGCTTGGGATGGAAATATCCCAAATTTGGTGGTGGGATTGGTGTTTGAATATTGTAATCAAACATTGTGAACCACCTTATAGAATAATTTTTTTAAAAAAAAAAAAGCTGTAGATAGTTGCTCCCAGGGCTGTATTTTGCAGTAATTAAGGCTATAGACGGTGGTGACGCAAGGGATCAATCGTGGTGGCTAAGGCTATCGATCATTGTTATTGAAGCCGTGTTTGCCGCCTGCAGGTATCGGTTATGGTGGCTGGAAACAGGCGTTTTGAAACAGTGGACGGGCTTCTTCGCCGAGTGCGTCTGAGTTAGTTTTATTTCTTGCCGCCAGAGTTTTATCTGATCCGTCCTGCCCGAGAGGGTCTCCGGCCCACTGAGGCAGAAACAGGCCAGCGCTACGCTGACCTCCCTGCCCCCAGGGTCTGGTTTCTTTCAAGGGTGTCCTGCGTATAGCAGGAGATGGAGCCACGACTCTGGGCCTGGTTCATGGGATGCGGTGACCCACAGCCCTGCCCCACATGTGACAGTCAAAAGCCACCCAGGGGGCTGGAGTGATAGCACAGCGGGGAGGGCGTTTGCCTTGCACATGGCCAACCTGGGTTCGACTCCCAGCATCCCATATGGTCCCCGAGCACCTCCAGGAGTAATTCCTGAGTGCAGAGCCAGGAGTGACCCCTGTGCACCGCTGGATGTGACCCCCCCCCCAAAAAAAAGCCACCCAGCCACTGCCAGCCGTGCCCAGGGGACAGCACCGACGTCATCAGAGGCGCTGCGGCTGGGTTCGGGGCCCCCACTGGTCACTTCCATGGAACGTGCCCCTCGGGCGGTGAGATGACCGGGAAGGACAGGTGAGGGGCTGAGAGGGCGGGGCGTGGCCTCCTGCGCACTCGGGGCTCCGAAGAGGTCGGCCCCTCGCCGTGTGCAGGGGCCCCTGGAGCGGACTGGGCTGCGGCCCCCTGAGTCCGGCCCTCCCTGTCCTGGCCGCCCGCCCGCCTCTGCTCCCCTCTCTCCCCGCTCGGGCGGAGGTTTGCTTCTCGTCCGCATCACGCCCATTTATCTGGAACGTTGAATTTCTCTCTCGAGACGACGAATCTGTTTCTGCCGCAGCCGAGCACCGAGTGCTGAGGCGGATCCCGTGGTTACCGGGCGCCCCCTCGGGGATGCCGCCCTCACGTGGGGCAGGTGGGGTCCTTCCAGAAACACGGGCGGGGCGTCCGTGGAGCCAGCCCTCAGCAGCGGGGCCTGCGGGCCTTCTGGACCTTTCCTCCCGGGGACAGGCGCGGTGCGGGCACCAGCTGGCCTCGGGGCAGCCCGGCCCAGCCCCCCGCCTCCGCCTTCCGGGGCTCCCCGTCGGGGTCCCACCGCCTCCCCAGCGCCAGCACTTCTGACTGTGCATTCGCCCCCACCCACACTACTGGGGTCTCCTCGGAGGTCAAAGGAGGGTCACCCAGCGGCACGGAGCCTTCCCTGGACCTCAGGGTCAGGGTCACCGTGCTGGGCTGGGCGCGGCGGCCGGCCGGGGGACCTGTGGTAGCTGGGCCCTACTCGCCACCTTTCCTCTGGGCGCCCGGCGCGGGGTCCTGCTTCCCTTTGCCCTGACGGAGTGTGGGGCCCACCCGCACCCCCTTCCCCAGAGGCCTCCGCGCGGGGCCAGGGTCGGAGAGTGGCTGGCCGGGCTGCGGGGGCGCCGGCTGGAGCTGGTTTCCTGAGTCAGGCAGGCCAGCGGCCCACGCGTGGCGGGGGGGGGGGGGGGGAATCTGGCCTGACCGACGGATGGTCCAGAGGCCCCGCCCGGCCATGCCCCGGGACTGTGTCGGAGCGGAGGTGGGAGGCAGAGCACTGAGCCCAGGCCCGGCCAGCACCGCAGTTCCCAGACACCTGACCGGGAGAGCACCTGACGCCCGCCCTGGCCCCCCAAAGGCTGTGATGCCCCCAAGGGAAGCGTCTGTTCCCACTGTGACGGCCACACCCCGCTGCGCTCAGGGCTCACTCCAGTGGAGCTCGGGGTTGTATGTGGCGTGTGTGTGTGTGCATGTGCGTGTGTTAGTGCTTGTGTGCGTGTGCACGTGTGTGTATGTGTAGATGTATGTGTTTGTGTGTGCATGTTCATGTGTGTGTGTGCGTGTGCATGTGTGTGCTTATGTGTGTGCATGTGCACATGTGTGGGCGTGTGTGTGCATGTGCGTGTGTGCGTATGTGCGTGTGTGCATGTGTGTACGTGTGCATGTGTGTGCACATGTGTGGGCGTGTGTGCATGTGTGTGTGCACATGTGTGGGCGTGTGTGTGCATGTGCGTGTGTGCGTATGTGCATGTGTGCATGTGTGTGCTTATGTGTGTGATGTGCACATGGGTGGGCGTGTGTGTACATGTGCGTGTGTGTATGTGCGTGTGTGCATGTGTGGGTGTGTGCACACGTATGTGCGTATGTGTGCGTGTATGCATGTGTGCGTGTGTGTGTACTTTCCCGCTGTGCTTCTCTCCGGCCTCAGAGTTGAGCTCTGAGAGAGACCGAGTACAGAGCGGTGGGCAGCTCCGGCCAGGGAAGGAAGGCCCCGCAGGAGGGGACTGGCCCCAGCCTGCACCAACCACCCCCTTGTCCTTCAGACCAGCCTGCGTCCCTCCTCGGGAATATTTCCCAATTTCTCGAGAGCCCACCCCGGGACCTGCCCGTCCTTTGCCCTGACGGAGTGTGGGGCCCACCCGCACCCCCTTCCCCAGAGGCCTCCGCGTGGGGCCAGACCCTAAGCTTCCCGAGAGGCCAGCGAGGGCGCAGATGCCAAGGGGGGGCGCCCTGCAGGGGCGTGGTGTGGGGACTCCCCCAACCTGCCGGGCAGGGCGGCCAGCTCCCCCGGGACGGAGCCCGATGTCCTGCTCAGACAGCAGCCCCATCCCCACGCCGCCCAGGGAGGAGGCCTCCTTGGGGAGTCTGTCCACGCACCTCTGTGACCCACTTTCACTGATGGGGCACCTCGGGGGGGCCCCCCCGCCCTGGGGTAGGGAGCTGGAGGAGACGGAGCTTCCATGGGCTCTGAGCCCGTTTCACACCCCCCTTCACCTCCCCCTGCAGGCTCCTCTGTGGGTGAGGGCGGACGGCAGCCCCAGGGCCCCTCCCCCACCGCCCCCTTCCAGGTGAGTCTCTAGCTGCTGTGAGAAGACCCAGGAGATGGACCAGGCCCCGGAAGGGTGGGGCCTCTCTTAGGGGGAGGGGTGAGACCCAGGGAGGGTGGGGCCGTGGCCTGGGGAGGGGTGAGACCCAGGGAGAGCCCACCTGGCTTCACCTCTGCACCTCCCAGAATCCTGCTCCCTGCTGGCCTGAGCAAGACGCAGGGGAGGGTTCCTGGTCTCCCCAGAGCAGGCCTGAGACCCCTCAGTGCCCTCGTCGATGCCCGAAAGCCCAGGCGCACCCCAGGGCCGTCCTCGGCCGCCCAGGGAGATGAGTCAGGACCCAAGCCGAGCCCTTGGCCCAGCCTGTCTCTGGAACCTTCTCCAGCCCAGCCTGCTGCTTTGCAGAGCCGGCACGGGGACACCTCTCCCGGGCTGGGGCTGGGGGCAAGGGTCGCGGGAGCGGCCCCAGGGGCCACACTGTTCCTCGAGGGCGTGGGGGCACCGCCCTGCTGCCCTTTGGACCCGGCGGCACAGCAGGGCTGTCTGGACACGCCTGGCCACGAGGGGCAGCGGGCAGGTGTGGGAGGGACGCGGGGGGACGCTCTCTGCCGCCTCCTCTCCCCCTCCCCCTCGCAGGCTCCTCTGCGGGGTCCCCAGGCCACACCCCAGCTTCAGCCCTGGGCCTCAGCGTCCCCACCCGCGCCTCCCCGTTCCCACCCACCCACGTAGGCTCAGCTCCATGACGGCGGCACCTGAGCCCCAGTCCGAGCCCACACCAGGGCTGTGTCCCCCCCCCCCCCGTGTCCCCGGTGTGCGCCCCAAAGCCACAGGGCTGCCTGGCTCAGGGTCTCCCCACAGGCCCACTGGAGCCCCCACCCTGCTCTTCCCGGAGGAGCCTCGCACCCGAGCCCTCAAGCCCCCCCAGTCCAGGGCGGCTCCGGGACAGCCTCCCACGGGCCTCGCAGTGCTGCCTGGACACTCTGTGCCCGCGCGGCCCGTCTCTGCCGGCGAGTGCCCGGAGCGGGGCGGGTAAGTCTCACGGGGCCTGCGAGGGCATCTCTGGGCTCTCAGGACCTGAGCTTTCCAGAATCTTCCTCTGCGCGGCCCCCGGGACTGGGTCCTTCTCACGATGGTGGGCGTCACGTCTTCCCAAGGCCGAGCCGCGGGAGGGGGGCTGCCGGGGGGAGGCGGAGAGTGATGGGGACAGGGAACGGCACAGCCGCTGGCCCTGCTGCCTGCGGGGACGGCTCCCGCCTCCTCCCTTCCTGGCCGGCAGGTCTCGGGCCTTTCAGGAGCAGACAAAGGCCCCGCTGGCCAGCGGAGAAGCCAGAGAAGGCCCAGAACTTGCTCATCTTCAGCCTCTCCGGGATTCCTGTTTCTCTGGGCGAGGCTGGGTCCCTCGGCTAGGAATCCCCTGGGGGGCCCAGGGCCACACTGGAACGGAGGGACTATGAGGTGGAGGTGAAAGGCCAGGACCCCAAGGCCACGCCCCCAGGTCTCCCTGCCCTGCACCTTCCCTCCTTCCTTCCTTCCTTCCTTCCTCCCTTCCTTCCTTCCTCCCTTCCTTCCTTCCTTCCTCCCTTCCTTCCTCCCTTCCTTCCTTCCTCCCTTCCTTCCTTCCTCCCTTCCTTCCTCCCTTCCTTCCTTCCTCCCTTCCTTCCTCCCTTCCTCCTTCCTTCCTTCCTTCCTTCCTTCCTTCCTTCCTTCCTTCCTTCCTCCCTCCCTCCCTTCCTTCCTTCCTTTCTTTCCCTCCCTCTTTCTTTCTTTCTTTCTTTCTTTCTTTCTTTCTTTCTTTCTTTCTTTCTTTCTTTCTTTCTTTCTTTCTTTCTTTCTTTCTTTCTTTCTTTCTTTCTTTCTTTTTCTTTTACTTTTTTGACTTTTTGGGTCATACCCGGTGAAGCTTAGGGGTTGCTCCTGGCTCTGCACTCAGGAGTCACTCCTGGCGGTGCTCGGGGGACCCTATGGGATGCCAGGGGTGGGCCCCAGGGCGGCCATGTGCAAGGCAGACGCCCTCCCCCACGCTGACCTTCCTGCCTTGGCTCTGCTGGCACGGGGAGCCCGGCCATTGGACGTGACCAGCTGATGGCTTAGCCCTGAACCCGGCCCCTCCCCGACGGCTGGGCTTTGGGTCCAGACACACCTGGCTCCAGACCCTCAGACCTGCTGGGTGACCTTGGGCTGTCCTTGCTCCGCCCCCAGGGAGCTCAGGTGTACTGAGCTACTCCCACAACAGTGCCCCTGGGGCACACCAATCCCACCAGGCATTGATAACCCTATGTTGCTTTCTCTTTCCTTCATGTCACTTGCATGGTGTAGCATGTCTTTTTTGTATAGACACAGGAAGACAGTTTATGCTATGCTTTGTAACATGCGCCACTTTCTTGTCTGTAGAATGGGGTTGCTGGCAGTTCCCACTTGGGAGGGTTGCCGGGATGGTCAAAGTGGGGACTGTGAGGTGGCACTGAGGGGGTCTGAGCCGAGGGCCACGGGGGGGGGGGGGGGTCCGAGCCTTGCAGCAGCGCCCTGAGGCAGGAGACTCCCAGCTCCTCAGAGAAATGTCTGGTCTGATCTGGCGGATCAATGGGGCGTCCTGTGAGCCTATGGGGTCCAGCCCCCACCCTCAGTCTAGCATCTGCCACCCCTCCTGAGGGCCCTGGGAGTGGTGAGTAGGGGCGGACCTGACTGTCACTCTGGGCTGGATTGACACCGTGGCCCTCGCCTGCCCAGGGGGTCACGTGAAAGCACCATGAGCAGAGAACACGGGAGGGGCGGGGTTCGGAAACGTCCGTGCACGTGACACCGCGGATGGCCCTGGAGCCAAGTGTCGCATCTGGAGGTTGAGACCCCCCCGAGCCCCCAGCCCCGGGCCAGCAGGTCTGCCAGGAGGCAGCCGGTGGGGCCGGGCCTGCCCTCTCCGAGGGGAGCTGGGGCTCCTTTCCTTCCGGCCACGGTGGCCTCCCTCTCTGTAGAGGGGGCACCCCGCTGTGCCCGCCCCTCTGTTCCTGGGAGGAAGTCACTTTCACACGAGAAAATGTGGCGCTCGTTAGAGCCCGATTGTGAGTCGCCTTTCAGGAGCTGAGCGGCTGGGCGTGCCTCGGCCCGGCTCCCTGGACACCCCCTCCCCCAGCTTGGAAAGCCCCAGGTCAGGATCAGGGTCAGGCGGCCCCAAGGCGCACCCCGTCCCCCTGCCCCTTCCTCCTACCAGTCCTTTGCGTGGGTCACATCCTGGGCGCTTTCCCGGAGGGGGGGGGCGTCTAGGCAGGGAGCGCGGAGAGACCCTCGTGCTTGCGCCAGGAGAGCAGGTGTGCGTCCTGCAGCCCGGGCCCGGGCTCACTCTCGGGGCCCTTGCATCCCCGTGACGCGAGCACTGTGCCTTATAACCTCTCCCACTCCTTTCCTTCTGGTTCTGGGGCCACCCCCAGCATTGCGCAGGGGTTATTCCTGGCTCTGTGCTCAGGGGTGACCCCTGGCAGTGCTCAGGGGACCAGGTGTGGTGTCGGGGATCTGAGCCAGGGCCGGCGGGATGCAAGGCCTTCTCCCGTACCGTCTGTCCATCACAGGTGCCGGGCCAGGCTGTCCTTTGAGTGTGGGGTGGGTGCGGGATGCCCCCGAGGCCTGCTGGGGACTCCTGCAACTCAGGGGTGAATGCCAACCCCCTCCAGAGTCCCCCTCCCCGGCCATACTCCCCGTGACCGCACACCCTCGCTGACCCCTCAGGCCTGGATGCAACTGCAGGCACCGCTCTCACCAGCGGGGTCCTCGCCGAGGTGGGCTTCTTCTGGGGCCTTCGCACCGCGTGGGCCGGCCGGGGTGTGGGGACGGTGCCGTGGCACCCTGCCATGCCATCTCGGTGGCTCAGGATCCGGGATCAACCTGGACCCCCGTGGCCAGTGACTCGGCATCTGTCTTGCCTGCAGAGCCTTTGTCTGGGGTCCCCGTCTGGGGGTGACAGAGCCACCGGCAGCGGCCACGGCCCTCTCCGGGCTCCCAGGAAACGCCCCCGCAGGGCTCTGCTGCCCCCGCAGAGAGGACCCGCTCACGGGAGCCCAGTGCCCTCTGGGCCCCGCAGGCCGTGATGTCCATTTCAAAGACGGAGGCAGGAAGCGGCCTGGGCCAGTCAGTGGCTGGGGCCCCATGTCCCTTTGACCTCACGGCCGCGAGTGTCCCTGCTATGCCCATCAGAGAGCCGGGTCCAGGGGTGGTTCTACGATCACGAGGGATTTCTTTTCCTCGAGCAGCCCCGAGGGCCCGAGAGGGAGGCCCTCGGACCCGGACCCGGGAGTGGCTCTCGGGCAGAAGCCGAGTCGCCAGGTGAAAGGATTAAAGGAGAGCTTTGGCCAATGCTGCGTTTCTGCAAACAAATCCAGACGCCGACAGCTGCTGGGATCAAGTTTCCGGCGGCGGGCACCACGGGCTGGTGTCTCGCACCCACAGGCCGCAGGAACATTCCTCTGATAAAAGTCAGGGCTCCCCGCGCAGGGCGGGCAGGTGTGCCCGCGGCCTGTTGACTTAGCCGGGCCGAGCATCTCCCCCCCTCCCCGCAGCGGGATGCCTGACATTCCCGCCCGCAGGTAAAGCGTTGAAGGGGCCGCGGGGAGGCATACACGTGTGGCCAGAGATAAGCGGATGGGGTGAGTGGTCTGGGCGGGGGGGCCCGGGACAGGGCAGGGGGGCAGGTGGAGGAAAGCCAGCTCAGACCCCGGCACAGCCCGTCTCCCCGTCTCCCCAAGGGCAGTGGACGGTCGGTCACGAAGCTAGACTCCCCCTCCCGGTGCTCCCATGCCACCACCGGAAACGGACCTCGCACACTTTCCCCGGCTAGAAGGAGGGCGCCCCGGACCCCCGGAAACATCTTCAGTATCTGCCATCATCGCGTTTCCTCGAGCTCAAGCTCTGCCTCCAGCAGCCGTTCCCACGGCCCCCGATCCTCCGGTGACCCGTCCCCGTGGTGACCCGCCCCGTACCGCGGCGAGCGGGACAAAACGTCTCTGATTACAAACTGCCCGGACCGAATCCGAACTGGCCGGGAGACGGAGGCGGGAACTCCGGGCTCCCTTGCAGCTCCGAGCCCAGGACTCAGCCCCGGGTCCAGCTTCTGGCCTGGATGTTCCCCCAGGCTGGGCCTTCTCGGAACCCGGCCCTCCCGGGCTGCAGGGCAGTGTCGGGAGCTCAGTCCAGCTTCGGGGCCTCTGGGCAGCCCCGTGGGAACAGGCCCTCACACCCCAGGCCCCGCTTGGACCCTCTCGGGCGCCACAAGGCTCCTGTCTCCGCACCCATCGCTCCACTCGAGGTTGTGCTGGTTCTGCCGTGCTGCCACAAGGCGCACGTGTGTGTGTGTGTGTGTGTGTGTGTGTGTGTGTGTGTGTGTGTGTCTGTGCACTCGGGACTGTCTCTCTCCTCAGCGGCACGGTGCCCTGATGCGTGAGGCCAGGGGGACAAGCCCGGGGACCCGGCCCAGCTCTCAAGGCCAGAGTGCGGGGTGGGAAGGACAGGGACCCCCTGGACGCAGAGCACCCAGGGAGCCGGTGATCTCCCCCTCGGCTTTCTGGACTCAGTGGGACCCGCCGCTGACCCTTTTATTTCGCCGGGCACAACTCGTGCTGCTCTCAAAATGGGCGAACTGAAGGCTGCTCCCCACTCCACGGCCTCCCAAAATTCCGAGAGGTTGACACTCAGACAACGAGGAGCGGCGCGGAATAATCTGTTCTTTTGAGCGAGAGTCTAGGGTTTCTGCCGCGGGTGGAGGAAGGCGCTCCAGGGGAACAGAGAACGACACAATGTATCATGTTCCTCTCACTAAATCCCCTGCTCCACCGCCAAACCACCTTCAAAGGGAAGTGAAGCGCTCGGAGGGGCGGCCCGGGGTGGGTCCCGGGCGCTCTAGGGTGGGTGCGGAATGCGGGTGCGAGAGGTCGTTTGGAAGTAACGGCCACATGTTCGCCAGCTTGAGAAAGTTGATGCAAAACAAATGGGAAGAGAGGGGGCTGGAGCGATAGCACAGCGGGGAGGGCACTTGCGTTGCATGTGGCCGACCCGGGTTCGATTCCCAGCATCCCATAGGGTCCCCTGAGCACCGCCAGGAATAGTTCCTGAGTGCAGAGCCAGGAGTGACCCCTGTGCATCGCCAGGTGTGACCCAAAAAGAAAACAAAGCAAAAAATAAATGGGAAGAGAGGGCCGGGCAGCGGCTGGGCCCAGCCGTCCTGGCCTCACGCTCCACGGGCACACGTGGGGAACGGCGGGGACCAAGGCTGCGGCGGGCGTGGGGGGGTGCAGGGTGGCAGGCTGTCTCCAGGCGGAGGGAGCCTGGAGCCACATTCGTGCACTGGGCCTTCCGGTAGGGGTTGTGGGACGGTGGGGTGTGGCCGGACGAGTGGCCAAGACTCAGGGGCACCGCCCGGTCAGAGCAAATGTCACTGCAGATGCAGGATGCATCCAAGAGGCCACGCTGCCCGGGGGCTCTGAGCTCTGTCCCTGGACCTGGGGTCAGTGGGGCTGGTTCTGACTGGGCTCCGTGTCCTGGACGTGGACAGGCCTGTCGGACCAGCGCTTCCCACTTCTGAGCTTCACAGCAGGGATGATGAGAGGACAAATTTCTTGAGTTGTCACCAGGGCCAAGCCACAATTAAGCCTCCCCACCAGCTTGATGTCGGACCCGGGAGTGGCGTGTAGCTTGGCCCGGAACCCAGACGACCGGTGTTGTTTCTGCAGGACTTTTTTTTTTTTTTTCAGTTGAAAATGACAGATTCTGGGGCTGGAGAGATGACCAGGGACTGAGTCTTTTGCCTTGCTTGCCGCGGAGCCTTCAATCCCCAAGACCCGATATAGGTTCCCCAGTGCTTCAGAAGTGACCCCTGAGCACAGAGCCAGGAGTCGCCCCTGCACGCCTCCCCCACCCCAAATGACAAATTCCCAGAGAAGTGTAGGCAAAAACGGAATGAAAACTACAGCAGCAACTATTCCTAGGGGTGGTGCAGATTCCAGCCCTGCTCCATCCACGGTGGCCCCACCGCCCTGCCGCTGCCCACGGCCCTCTGCTCTGACCCAGCTGTGGTCAGAGCTGCTTCCAGCGGCCTAGTGGTTCCCAGTGACCCCAGGCACATTTCCTCCCTTGCCCACCATCCCAGTCCCTAGGAAACCTCCTTCTCGGATATCCCAGCAACAGTCAAGGTGACCGTGCTCCGTCCCCACCCTGAGTCCATCCTTCTGGGCGGGACGGAACCTGTGAGCTGGTCACTCTGCCACAAGCTCACGTTGGGTCCCCTCCTGGCACACAAAGGGCTGGTGGTTCGAAAGAGCCCAACCTGGGCGACAGGCTGCAGGGGTGCTGGGCGGCTGCCGTGGCCGCTGGGTGACGCCTGCAGCCGACGGGGTGCCCGCCTTCGTGGGTGGCCATGCCAGGCCCCCCCTGGGGACTGGACTGCAGCAGACTGGCCTGTAGGTGCCGGCTCACACCCCGTGACTGACCGGACGCAGCGAGGGCGGGACAGCAGCGGCTCCTCGGGGCAGGGACAGCGGCAACCTCGCCTGCACAGGACCGTCCGGGCCCCACGCCACCTAGAAGGCCTTTCAGGAACATTTTCTGGGCCCGGTTGTCCGTGGACGGGGTCACCTACCGTCCATGGGGACAAGTGCCCAGCGGAGCAGCACCACGCTATCCCGCCACTCCTGATCCCCTGCCTCTCCTTCCTCCCTTTCCACACAGCGCAGACCCCAGAGGACCGATGCCAAGTCTTGGGGGTCCTGGGGAGAACTGAGGACACAGGGGCACCCGCTGTGTGTCTGGGGACCCCCACAGCAGCCAAGCCCCCGGACGTGGATTCTCAATGATGCGCCGATCCCAGCAGTGGTGGGAACAGACAGAAGATATTTGGGGACTTTCCTGAAGTTTTGGCAGCTTCCCAGGACAGTGAGGTCATGAGCGTTCTCTTCCGGGTCAAGGCACATTCTCCGGTGGGAACCGCTATCTCTTGCATCAGGACCTTTGTGGTCCAACCCCTCTGCACCCTTCCTCTTGCTTCTGTCCCCTGCTTCCACCTCCGCACCTCCTTACCTGTTCAATGTTCTCAGCATTTTCCAGATTTCTGGCCCAGGCTCCCTCAGCCTGTGATTTGCTAAGTTAAGTCTCCAAAGTACATTTAAAGAAATTTATTCACATTTTAATTTTGATTACTTTTTTTTTTTTTGCTTTTTGGGTCACACCTGGTGATGCACAGGGGTTACTCCTGGCTCTGCACTCAGGAATCACCCCTTGCAGTGCTCAGAGGACCCTATGGGATGCTGGGAATCGAACCCGGGTCGGCCGCATGCAAGGCAAACACCCTACCCGCTGTGCTATCACTTCAGCCCCGCTTACTTTTCTTTCTTTCTTTCTTTCTTTCTTTCTTTCTTTCTTTCTTTCTTTCTTTCTTTCTTTCTTTCTTTCTTTCTTTCTTTCCTTCTTTCTTTCCTTCTTTCTTTCTTTCTTTCTTTCTTTCTTCCTTTCTTTCTTCCTTCCTTCCTTTCCTTTTTCTTTCTTCCTTTCTTCTTTTTTTTGGTTTGTTTTTTGGGCTATACCTGCCTATACTCAGAGCTCTCTCGGCTCTGTACTCAGGATCACTTCTGGCAGGGGTCAGGGACTTTATTGCAATATTTTTTTAATAGCACAGTATAAGCATTCTCAAAATCAAACATTATTTTTTACCCATGATTATTTATAAAACAGTCATATATGTGCATGTATATATATGTATATGTATATGTATATATTTTGATCCTTAGCACAGCACCTGGGCCCGGGGATTGAACCTGGGTTGACTGCGTGCAAGACGGCCCTGGCTTGAGCAATTTTAGATCGGGATTCTCTGTCACGACAGCCAGCGCCGTTCCCACCCGCCTAATCTGTAAGAGACGAACACTAAGTGCAACGTCTCGGTCTCTGTGTCGGTTGCTTTTGTGGGGGCCACACCAGCGCGGGCAGGTAAGTGCCCCCTGCTTGTCCACCCTCTCTCTGGGGAGGACGGGGAACCATACCCTGCCAGGGGTTGAACCCAGGACTCCTGCACTCGAGACCCAGTCCTTTGAGCCGGTTCCCCGGCCCAGTTACACAATCTTAAGTAGAACAACAAGCAAACAAATAATTCATTTCGGCAGCGGGCAGCGTTCTCCAGTGCCCACTGCTCCAAGGAGGGCCAAGGAGCAGCCCCAAGCCTGGAGACATGACTGGTCCTGAGGAAACGGGCCTGACTGTGACGCCACCTCCCACGACCCCCAGGGTGACCAGAGGAACCGAGGACGTGTGCAGAGCGGGAGCTCGGGCATCAGGGCCGAGCACTGCGGTGGAGAGCAGAGGGGTGCCGTCCCTGAGAGCCGGCACTCAGGGGGCCTGGGGGGGCCTGGAGAGGGGTTTGTGCCCCACAAGCACAGCAGGGCGTGGGGAGGGAGGGCGAGGCAGAGGGGAGCTCGGACCCGCCAGCCCGCCTCAGCCCCGAGGTCAGCGTGCTGGGAAAAAGGCTCCCCCAGGAGGGCCTGGGTTTCTCTGGGTCAGATGACGGAGGAGAGGGTGCGTGCGCAGACACCGTGGGGACCGTGGCCACGGGACAGGCCCGGGCTCAGTTTCCAAGATGAAAAGAGCTCGGGACAGAGGGGGCGAGACTTGCACAACACCAGCGCCCTCAATCCCACTTAAAAGTGGCAGAGACAGTTGGTTTTATGTCACGCTTCCTTGGCCACAATTAAATATGAAAGCGTGGGACAATCCCACGGTTAGCTCGCCCCAGAGCACAAAGGGCCGAGGACGCAGCCGCGGCAGGAGGGATGCAGAGGGGCACAGGGCCGAGCGGGGAAAGCTGAGTGGCCGTGGGGCGGGCGGTCCTGGGCACTGCTTCTAGAAGGATCCATGGAAGCCGCCTCCCTGACCAGGCAGTGGCTACACGGTCGTCCTGCCCGTCTGTCAGGGCAGTGTCCTGTCGTGGGGAGCCTCGGGGCCCCGGGGACACTGAGGGGACGGTGAGGCAGGGTCGTGCCGCGGTGCCCCCCAGCCCATGAGTTGAGTTAGCGGCAGCTGCGGGACACACGTGTGTCCGGGGCCTGGACACACGCAGCCCCTCAAGGCCACTCTCTCTGGGTGTGGCTGGTCGACCCTTTCTCTGCCCACGGCTGTTTCCCTGGCATGGACGCGCCCATTCAAGCCAAGTGGGGTCCATGGGAGGTTCCGTGTGCAACTCGGGCAAACACGAGGACCCTCGTCTGGGGCCTGCAGAAGTGTCAGGAGACCTTCCCCCGAAGGGGATCTGTCCTCAGGGAGGGCTCTGTCCCCCTCGCCTCTAACGGCCCGGGTCGCCCGAGAGTAGAGCCCGGCGTCCCCTTGACTCTGCAGCGGGCGAGCCTTCCTGGGGCCACAGCTCCCTGACGGGTCTGAGGAGGGCATCCCGCCTTGAGCACCCATCCTCGGCCATCAGGGGGCCGGGGTCCCTGCACGGGAGGGGGCCAGGGTGGGGTGGCCGTGCCCTGCAGTGGCAGCGTGGAAGGGCTGTCAGCAGCGTGGCCACCCACCCGAGCCAGGGCTCCCACCTTGCCCGCTCCCTGCAGAGAAGCTGCAGAGAAGGGGACTCCCGGGTGCTGCCCCTCCCGGCCTGCCCAATGTCCATCCCTCACTCCCGCCTTTCCAGGCGCTTCCTCTGGGCCCGGGCTGGGCTCTAAGAACAAAGTCGCCCCTCCATAGCCCTGGGGTCTCACCATAAAGGGGGGGGGGGGGCGCCTGGGAGGCCCTGAGGTCTCCCCCAGAAAGGGACCCTCGGGCGCCCAGCGGACTTTGCTCCTGGAAGGAGCCTCCGGAGGGGGGAGGGGAGGCTGCGGGCGCCTGAGTCACCCCAGAGTAAAGTACAGGCCGGTGTCCTTAGGTGAACACAGCCCTGGGCAGCCCTTCCCTGGGAGGGGGCGCGCCCCCCGCCCCGCGCCGCCCCCGCCCCGCGCCAGCGACCCCCGCGCGGCCGGGTTCAAAGGCCCGCGCGCTCCAGCCCCTCGGGGGCGGGGAGGCGAGGGGGTGGCGCGGGAGGCCAGGCCGGCCGGGGCCGCCCCGCGGGATGGGCAGCGCGCTCTGAGCGGCGGCGGCGGGCGGCGGGCGGCGGGCGCGGGGCGTGCGGGGCGCGGGCGCGGCGCCCCCCGGGCCCATGGAGCGGGGGCTGGCGCTGCTGTTGGTGCTCGCAGGTACGCGGGCCGGCGGGGGGCGGCGGGGCGGGCGGCCGGGGGGCCGGCGGGGCGCGGGCGCGGGGCTGGGGCTGGGGGCCCGCGCGCCCCACTGCCCGCCCGCCGGGCGCCAACTTCGCGCGAAGTTTGCGCGCCGCTCCCCTCCGGGGGCGCGCGGGGCGGGCGCGCCGAGCAGGGGTGCGGAGCCGGGAGATGCAGAAAGTGAAAATAGGCGCCGGGCTGCAGGCATCCGCCCCGCTCCCCGACGGGCACTGCCGGGCGGGGGCCCCGCGGCCAGACCTGGCCGGCGCTCGGGTCGCCCCCTCCTCCAGGTGTGTGTGGGCAGCTCCCCCTGCAGCCCCCCGCTCAGCACCCCCCTCCCCTCTGCCTCCCGCAGGATCGGTGTCTCTGCCCCCACCTGGGGGTGCTGGCAGGACCGGAGACCCCCAGGCCTCCCCTGCGGCCCGCCCCGAGGGCGACATGAAGGACCCGCTGACCGCTCCGGCCGCGCAGGGCTGGGGTCCCCCGAGCCCCGGGCAGGAGCAGGGCCCGGCCGGGTTGGGGGTGCAGGGGGCTCTCGCCCGGCCCCGTGCCCGGCGCTGCACGTGTTTCACGTACAAGGACAAAGAGTGTGTCTACTATTGCCACCTGGACATTATCTGGATCAACACGCCTGAGTGAGTTGGGGGAGGGGCGCCCGGCTATCCTCCCGACTCGGGACCCTGGTCACTGAGCCGGGGCAGCAGGGCCGTTTCTGCTCCCGCGGGCCACGTCGGGGGTGGGGGGAGGCCTTCCTGGGCGAGGAGGCGACACCTGAGACCCTCAGTGCCCGCCTGGCTGGCTCAGTGGTCCCTGCTGCCCGCCGCCTCCCAGGGTTTCGGATTCCTAGAAAGCAGCGGCCCGGCCCCCAGGGGAGCTGCCAGCCCCTTCTCCTGCCAGAGCCTCCTGCCAGTGCCAGCGCCACGCTTGCTTCCCGCTGCCCCTGGCCTGACGCGGGCTGAGCCCACCCCTCACCTGTGCCCCGGGACCCCGTCAGTCCTGGCTGTCGAGATGCCACCGGGCCAGGCTGGTGGCACCCCTCACCCCTTCCCCAGCATGGGTCCCCAAGGGACAGCACCTCCCTCTGGCCTGGCCGTGGGCGAGGGGTCTCCAGGGCCCCCACTGGCACCTCCCGGAGGGCCGGAGCCTGTTGCAAGTGCGGGGACGGACGGGCACCCTGGCTGCAGGTGGGGTGCAAGGGCAGTGCCTTCCCTGGCTGATGCCAGGCGCCCACTTCAGTGTCCAGGGCTGACGGCTGGCCGGCCCCTCAGCAGCTCTGGAAGGTCACCCCCAGGCCGCTCAGAGACGTGGGGGCCACAGGGGGCCGCCCCTGCCCAGCGCCCACCCCCTCCCAACGGCCTGGCTATAGTCTGAGTGTGGCGGTACCCAGAGCCCGAATGCCGGCACGTCCAGCCCAGCCGTGGAGCCCTTGGCAGCAGACCCCGCCCGGGCCCGAGAGTGGGGACGGGGCCAGAATCGGGGGGGCCCGGGGGTGACGGCTTGAAGCCGGCCGGGGCAGAGCAGCAGGCCCGTCCCGACCCATCTCTGCGGGGGGGCTGGGCTGCTTCTCGGGGATTAAACATGGTGTCTGGGGAGGCCGAGTGACAAGAGCCAGATGCGCGTGCTCTGCAGTCGGACCCGGGACGGTTTTCACGAGGGCTTTTCCGGAGGGTCTGGGTGGCCTTCGTTCTCCCCCTGCCCCCTCCCCCTCCTCCCCACCTCCCGGACATGAGCCGGGTCCTCCTCCAGGTCCTTTGGACAGGGGCCGGGGAGGCCGCGGGGACAGGCCGGGCTCCTCTGGGGAGGACCTTGGAGAGGAAGGGGGGCTTCCTGGAGGTGTGCCCCCCCACCCTGCCTCTGTGCCCTCCCGGGCATCTCCCACTCGTCCTGGGTGTGGGCCCACCCTGCAGCTCTCTGCCGCATCCTGGTCCTAAGTGAATGAACTTGAGGTGCCCCCCTTTGCCCCCCCGCCCCCGCTGCCGACCCTCTTGTCCCTTGTCACGGGGGTGGGTGACAATCCTGCTTTCCCCCGACTCACCCCATTTCCACATCAGGCTGCCGCGGGGAGGGGGCGTCCCCGAGATCTCAGGGGCTTCCTGCCCAGGTGCTGCCCGGCCTCTGGGCTCCTCCCCTGCGCCTCAGCGGTGCCCGGGGCGTCTGGGCATGTCGGGGCGGGGGCCTTCCGAGGGAGCCCAGGGCCGCCCGGCTCGTGGCCACACACTGCGGGTGTACGGGCCACTCCTCGCCGCCTGGGCACGGCCCCCGGGCCTCCGTTTCCCCCCTGGCCTCCTGGGCCCGGCGTGTCCCGAGCCCACGCGTGTCCCTGCGTGGCTGTGCCCGCAGACCCTGCCGCCGCGGGGCCCTGGGAGGCGCCCTGCTCCGCCACCCCCAGACGCTCCAGAAACCGAGGCCCCAGCCCGAGGGTGGCTGGCCCGGGAGGGTGCTGGGGGGTTCCTGGGGCGCACAGGGGTCCGTCAGGGCACGAGGTGCTGGGTCTGGGTCTCTCCCGGCCAGTGTGGCTCGGGTTCAGCCCTGCTGCCTACTGCCTGCTGCCCACTGCCCGCTGCCCACTGCCCGCTGTCCGGGCCAGGATGGGTCCTGGGGATGCTCAGCGCCTCTTGCACCTGTCTGCCTGTGCGGGGGGCTGGGGCCTGCAGGGTGGGCACGAGAGGGGGTGTGCGGGTGTGCTGTGTCTGTGTCTGTCTCAGTGTGTGTCTGTGTGTGTCTGTGTATCTGTGTGTGTCTGTGCTTCTGTCTGTGTGTCTCAGCGTGTGTCTGTGTGTGTCTCAGTGTGTGTCTGTGTATCTGTGTGTGTCTGTGTTTCTGTCTGTGTCTGTGTCTCAGCGTGTGTCTGTGTGTGTGTCTATGTGTGTCTGTGTGTGTCTGTGTTTCTGTCTGTGTCTGTGTCTCAGCGTGTGTCTGTGTGTGTGTGTCTGTGTGTGTCTGTGTCCCTGTGTGTCCCTGTGTCTGTGTCTGTGTGTCTGTGCCTATGTCCCTGTGTGTGCCTCGTGTGTCTGTGAGCGGAGTGCGTCTGTGTCAGGGCCCGCACTGGGTGGGTCACAGCAGGATCCCGTGCCCGGTGGCCCTGGTCTTCCTGCTGGCCGTTGTCACTTTGCTTCACAGCGCCCAGCGCCTGCAGGGCCGATCGTGTCTGAGGCGGCCGCCCAGGGCCCCGGGCTGTGACGGCCACTCTGTGGGGCCTGGCCCTGGCAGTGAATGGACTGTCCCGTGACCCTGCGAACACCACCCCAGCCAGCCTGTCCCGCCACACGGGGATGCCCAGGCTGGAGGTGGCCGGGGGCTCCGAGTCCCCGACTCTCCCCGAGGGTGACGGGCGAGCGGATCCCTGCGGCCCGGAGCCGCCACGTGACGGAGACCACAGACAAATGGGAGCCACATGCTGGCAGGGCGGGAGTCTCAGCGGGAGGAGCAGCTGGGCGCGGGAGGGGCCGGGTGCCCTGGGGCCTCTCCCCTCCGCGGGGGGCATCAGCCTCTGGCTCCCTGGTGAGCCGACCCCTGGCATGCGACACTGGTCACCCCCCGTGACAGGGACAGCTGGGGGGAGGGGCGGCTCCAGACAGGCCCGACTCACAGTCTGTGACGCGCGTCCACGCCTCCGGCCCACAGGCCCAGCGGCCTCCTGGGCGTCGTGCTGGTCACGAGGGGCCCGTCAGCCCATATCCTCACGGGGAGACGGGGGTCCAGGTGTCCCGTGGCGTGGGGCATCGGGACCCCAGTCTCCTGCCAGGTGGGCCCCTGGGCCTCACGGCGGGGCTCAGGGCCTGTGGGTGTGGGGTGAGGGCTCAGGACTCGTGAGCACCCGAGACAGTTCCCGCGAGCCCCCTGTGTGTGGGGTGGGGGTGGAGGGTGCTTTGGGGCCTGCGGGCAGGTGGGCAGCCGTGTCCTCTGACCCAGCCCCTGGAAGCTGGCCCCGGGCTGTGGGCGCTGCCTCCCGCTCTCGCCTGTGAAGGCTGTTCGGGGCTGAGCGTGGGGACCCGCCGGCCGCCCGGACCCCGTCTGTCGTCTGGTTTCTGAGGGGGCCCAAAGCTGGGTTTGGAGGATGCTCCTGGGCCAGGCAGTGCCCGGGGCTCCCCGCCCTGCTCCGGAGGGAGCCCTGGCCGTGCCGGGCCGGGCCCGAGGCTGTGTGCGAGGGCCGCTGCCCCCTGCTCCCTGCGGAATGTGTGGGGCGGCGGCTGGCCAGGGAGGACGGAGCGTCGGGTCCGTCTGTTCCCGTGTCCAGCAGTTAACCCCGGGCGGGGGCGGCCCCGGGCACCCTGAGACTCTTACTTTCGGGCCCCTCCGGCACTGCAGAGCGACTCCCCGGAAATGCTCCGGATGCCAGGCGAGGAGGGAACCAAACAAACCGGGATTGACTGCGGGTGACGAGCGGCGGCTGGGAGGGCTGAGCCCAGGGCCGGCGCTGCCCCGCACCTCTCGGGGCCTCCCGGCACCCCACGCACACTCAGGCCTGGGGCCGAGGCCGGGAGCCCAGTGCTGAGACGCCCCCTGTGAGTGAGTGCAGAGCCCGGGGCTGCTCCCTCCGCCCTCCCGGGGCCTGGAGTCGGGGAGAAGCTGGGGGCAGATAGGCTGAGTTGAGAGGGGGAGAGAGAGGAGAGAGACAGAGACAGAGATACAGAGAGACAGAGACAAACAGAGAGACACTGAGACACAGAGAGAGAGAGACACTGAGACACAGAGAGAGACAGAGAGAGACAAACAGGGAGACAGAGAGCAGAGAGACAGAGATACAGAGACAGAGACGGAGGCACAGAGACAAACAGAGAGACATTGAGACATAGAAAGAGACAGAGACTAACAGAGAAACAGAGACAGAGAGTGACAGAGAGAGACACAGAGATACAGAGACACTGAGACACAGAGAGAGACAGAGAGAGACAAACAGGGAGACAGAGACAGAGACACAGAGAGAGACAGAGAGACAGAGACAGAGAAGGAGGCACAGAGAGCGTGAGAGCACAGGCTTGTATGCACCAAGGCTGGGAGGGCGTGACCCCGAGTGACCCCGCGGGAATCTGGCTTTCTGCGCCTGAGAAGGACTTGAAGCGAGGAACTTGGCCTCAGATCTGAAGCGGATGAAAGACCAACATTCTCAGTGGCTGTTCCTGCAGGAATGTCAAGCAGAGGAGGCGGCGCAGGCGGCTCCCCTGGACGAGCCCGGCTCCAGCTGCCCTTCCTGCGGGCCCGGATCCGGGCCTGGGGTTTCTGCAGCGGGAAGGGCCAGCTGGCCGGCAGGAGGAGGTGACCAGCTCTCACCCGGGCCACGTCTCCATGGGAAGGAGAGTCCCGTGACAGGCCTCACATTTTGAGGGACTCTGTAATGCGCATGCGTGCATACAAACATACACATACACACACATACACATACATACACACATGCACACATATACACATACATATACATATACACATACATACAGACACATACATGCATACACACATACACATATACACATACATACACAGACACATACATATATACACATACACACATATACACACATACACACATATATACACGTATACACATACATACGCGTGCATACACACAGACACACACATACATGCACACATATACACACAACACATACACACATGTACACATACACACATATTCACACATGCACACATACACATACACACATCCATACACACAACCATACACATATACACAATACACACATTCACACATTCACGCACACACACACACACACACACACAGGCACGCACGCCTGCCCTCTCCTGCAGATTGGAAGGGGTCAGTCCGGGCTCAGCCCCTCTGGCTGGCTGCGGGTCTGGGCCCTGCTCAGAAACCTGGACCGTGGGGGGTCTCCTGGGCCCTGCAGTCTCTCCCGCTCCCTGGCTGCTCCTCCCCAGCCCTTGCACTCAGGGACGCTGGGTGTGGGGTCGCGGCGACGCCCCTGGCTGTTCAGAGGCCCCGTCGTGGCCACTCGCTCTGGCGTGTGGGGAGGCCCCGGCCCAGGCCCACGCTGCCCGAGGGGCGGGGCCCACTGGGTCTCCCTCCCACGTGACTGCAGGCTCGGGTGCTGACTGTGCTTTTGAGCCACGGCTCCTGGAGGCCCCACGCACACAGCGGGCACAGACGCCGACACGCCTTCCCGCCGTGCTCCTCGCGGGACGCTGGTGCTCCCGCGGGTGCCGTGCCGGAGGGCGTGGAGCTGGGCCCGTGGCCACACCTGTGTGTGAGCTCAGCTCCGTGGCACGTGGGCGGGACAGCGTGTGCCCAGCGTGGGCCGATGGCGCCTCTGAGGACCCTTGGGGCTCCTGGAGGCGGCTGTGCTGGTGCTTTGCTTGCTGGAGTCACGTTCTGGAACCTTCCGCATGTGTGGCTTTACCGGTGGTCTCTGGACAGAGGGCCTGGTGGACCAGGGCGGTCACCTGATGGTCCAGGGGAGAGCAGGCGCAGGAGTGGCCAGTTCCCCAGGGAGGAAGGGTCGGGCCCGAGGGGAAGCTGGGAGACCACCAGCCCACACCAGCCTTGGCTCTAGAAGCTTCCGCCGCCTGTGAGCCTGCGCCGGCCTTCCACAGCCTCCTCCTGGCGCTCAGTGCCCCTCGCCCGGTGCCCTGCCCGGAGCATGTGGAGTAAGGCTGGCCGCCCCAAGCACCCTCCCTGGACCCCTCAGCCGAGGACTCGGGAGCACCGTCGTGTCCACCGGCTCCTGCCCGGGGGCTCCTCTCGGTCGGGGGAGGGGCTGCGGCACCGTCGGGTGGGGGGAGCAATGGGGCCGCAGCTGGGGCAGGAGAGCCCAGTGTGGGGTAGCCACCTCCTAGTTCCCGGCAGACGGGCTGTGTGTGACGTTCTGGAACCTTCCGAGTGTGTGGGTGCAGCGCGCCCAGCCCCTCCTCTCCCCCAGCTGCCCAGCCAGCCCCTGGGCCCACTGTGGTCCTCCCTTTGGGGGGGGGAGTTACCCGGAGGGTGAGCGCGGCCTTCTGACATGGGCAGGGCCGGACCGGGTGGAGGCGGCTCCTCCTCCCCCTTAGTTTTCAGTCGTTTCTCCCTTTACTGAGTGACATATCCGGGCGCCACGGCCGGTACGGCCCCTAGAGCTGCGGGCGTCCCAGGCCAGTGTCCCCAGTGCCCCCGGGCCCCGCCCACCCCAGCCAGCGCGTGTCTAAGCTCCGGGCTCTCGGGGCCACTTTCTCCGCCGAGAGGAGAGGGACACGCTGACGGTGAGGCGCTCCAGGCCCCCCACTCCCTCCCGAGCCCCCGTCACTGCCCAGGGTCCCCCTGACCTCCCCGGGGTCCCCGTCACTGCCCAGGGTCCCTCTGACCTCCGGGGTCCCCGTCACTGCCCAGGGTCCCCCTGACCGCCCAGGGCCCCCTCACCACCCTGGGCCCCTGTTACTGCCCCAAGGCCCACGTTACCCGCCAGGCCCTGCCCCACACTCCCCCATGTCTCTTACTGCCCCCCTCGGTTCCTTCCCTGCCCGCCTCCTTTCTATGGCCCAGGGTCAAGGGCCATCTGAGTCCCCCGCCGTGGGCCCGGGTGCTCCCTGGTGTTCCTCGTGTCGTGTCTGTCTCCTGCTGACTCATCTCCCCTAACACGCCGGCCCCAGCTCCACCCGCCGTGTGGCACGTCGCGCTACTCCGTCACTCCTCGAGACCGCGTAGTATTCCTCTGCGGCCCGACTGGCCCTGCACCGTCCACCCCGTGAGGGCGCTGAGTGACGCGGGAAGGAGGATGCGCATGGCCTGGGGTGGGTGTTTGCGTCCTGGGCCCCGCGGCAGCCCCGTCCACCTTCTCTGGAAAGCTCCAGGCTGTCCCGGGGGGCGGGGCCGGACAGCAGCCCCCCAGCACAGAAGTTCCTCTCACCACCTCCCCACTGACGTCCCCACTGACGCAGGCCGCGCCCGGCTTTTGTCTGCCTGTTTCGGTTGAGCGGTTCCGGGCGCGAGCGGGTGTCACCGTCGTCTCCGCCTGGGCTTCCTGAGACCAGGTGATGACGAGCACGCGTGTGCCCTGGCCGTCATCTGTCTCCAGGGGAGGGTCCGTGTTCCCTCTCCCGGGTCCTGATAGGGCTTGTGGGCTCTTTAATTGATCTCTGTGAGTGTTTCAGACAGTTTGGGGTGTTGCCTCTCCCCATCAGTTGGTGTTTTTCTGATTCAGCCTTGCAGAGACGGTTCCGTCTGGGGGAGTCCCAGCGCTCTGTTGCTTTTGCCAATGGAGCCGTTTCATTTAAAACCCTTTGGGGTCCAAATTTTGGAGGATTCTGTCTATACCTTCATGAACGTAGCCTGTGGATTCTTGCCTGATCTCCAGGTCTTGATCCACTTTGAATTGCCTTTCGTGTAAGGTCTGAGTTATTTTACCCCGAGCTAGCCCGTTTTCCCATCACGTTTGTTGGAGATAATATCATTACTCCCCTTTGTAGAAAATTAGTTGAGCATAGACCTAGGGACTTGTCTTTCGCCATCCACCTGGTCCGAGTCTGTCTTGTTCCAGTACCTTGCTGTTTGGATAACGATATTGTTATGGGACAGTTTCCAGTTGGGTAATGAACTGTCTGGCAATTTCTTTTTTTTTTTTTTTTTGAGCATGGCTCTGGCTGCTCAGGGCGTTTGATGGTTCCACATAAATTTTATTGTTGCGGTTATAAGTCCCTGAAGAATGTCATCAGGATCTGGATTGAAATCGCATCAAACCAAAGAGTCGTTTAGGCAGATGGTCATTTTGACAATATAGATTCTCCCAGTCCAAGAGCAGGAGACGTTTTCCGTTTCCTGAGGTCTTCCCTCTTTTCTGTCCTTCACGAGTGTTTTACTGTTTCCCTGCTATAGAGATTCTGCCAGAACAAGGCTCTTCCCCGTGGGAAACAACTCCCGAAACGGGCACAAACACCCCCAGGCCCTCCGACTAGGGATGGGGCTCCAGAGGCCCCATGAGGGGCGGGGGGTGACTCTGGCTTTGTTCGCTGCACTCGGGCGGGCCCGGGCTCTCTGCGGTGCCAGGGATCAAACCCGAGTCTGCAGTGCCCCCACGGGCCCCCACGGCTTCACCCGCGTTGGGCCTTCCTGTGCCTGGGCTGAGGGCAAGGCTCGGACTGCAGCTTCCCACCGGGGCGGCCAGCCCCTCCGCAGGGGGCAGTGGGGAAGGTCTGCGTGGGCGGGGGGTCAGGGAGTTGCTGCCGGCCTCCCTGCAGTGGGTGTGGGGGGGCCTCGTGCCAGCCGCCCACCTCGAGGCTGCTGAAAGGGCAGAGGGAGTGTCAGGAGGGGCCCCGGGCAGCCTCTGGCCCAGGTGCCCGCACGGAACCCGGGGGGTCGTCACATTCCCTTCACTGCCCCAGCCTCCTCCCCTTCCTCAGAGACGGACAGACACTGGCAGGCAGGCGGCCGGCGGTGGAGCGAGTCGGGGCCTTGTCCAGAGGCAGGTGGAGGCAGGGAGGCCCCGGGTGCTGGGCCAGGACGCGCTGCCCGAGGCCCAGTGCTCTCGGCCCACGCGTCACCCCAGGGAAACCCACGCGATCTCTCTGGGTCCTGAGCGGGGGGAAGGGGGGGCTCAGAGCCCCGCCCAGCCCTGGGGTCTGCGTCCTGCGGGCGAGGCGGGTGCGAATTCGCCCCGGGTGCGAATTCCAGCTGGACTTCAGGCCCGGCCCGGTGGTGGGACTCGCTTCCTCACCGGCGGGCCAGGGCGGGCCAGCCTCATCCCGGGGCCGCAGGGGCGTCCGCCAGGAGGGGACCCCACTGACGTGGCTTCAGACCTGCCGGGCTCTTGGTGGGAAGGGGCCAAACCCGCGGGGGGGGAACAAACCCTCGGGGGTGGGGGGGCCAAACCCTCGGGGGTGGGGGGGCGGAAATTTCCACTGAGAAACGGGTGACCCGGCCTAACGCCAGTGCTCAGTCTAAAGTGCTCTCGCTGCTGGGAAAACGCGCCTCAGCCTGGCCGCGGGGCCGCCTCACCCGCTGTCTCCTCCTGGCACCCGAGTCCTGCTCCCGAGGGAGACGGGGCCTTTGAGCCAAGGTTCGGTTCCAAACAGGACAGAACTGACTCGTGTCTCCCTGTGGTGACCCGAGCCTGCACCCTGCCCCCCAGCCCCCCCAGGCGACCTGTCCCGCCCAGCCCGGCTGGGGGCAGCGGGTGAGTCCCAGGTCACCCCAGGACACCCCCATTTCCTCCTTGCCACCCCAAAGGCTTCGTGGCGAGGGCTGCAAATGAGACTCAATTGAACTGGGTTCAGTTTTGAAATCAGGAGCTGTCAGACCCCCCATGAGCCGCGGCTCCGACGTCCCCCGGGGCTCGCCCAGACCACGGCGGTTAATCTTCGGGGCCGGCCGGGGGACCCTGATTTATTGGAAAAGTCATTTTCGGCCACACAAGTTTCCCCCCTTGCCAGTGACTCAGCAGTGACTTTGGGCTTGTCCTGGGCCCGGTCTGGGCGCCCTCACCTCACCCCGGCTCCCAGCCCCGGGCGTCCGGACGGGCTTCAGAGCTGGTGGCTCGAGCGACACCGTGGTCCCCCCCGCCCCTCTTGGTCACCGTTTCGGGGTTGTTTCCACCCCTGCGAGCTTTTCCCAGGGCGGGGGTGGGGGTCCAGCCCTGCCACCTTCCCGCACCTGCGCTGGTCTGGGCAGGGCCTTGTGTGGGAAACTCGTCTGCTCCAGGGCGTTGGCTGGGACCCTCAGACGCCCTCGCCCGTGTGTCCACGTTGGGGTCCAGTGGGCGGGGAGGAAGACGGGCGGGAGGCAGCGTCCAGGCCGGGGGGCGGAGAGCCCTGGGCGCCCCCGAGGGGCAGTGCACGCAGCCTGGGCTCTGGCCACCCCCACCCCAGTGGCCTCCTGGGACCCCACGCACCAGGCCCGGCCCGGGGACACCCCACCCCCTCGCGCCCCTCTCTGCGGGCTGCTCTCGGGACCCCGGAGGCCATGGCCTGACCGGGCTCTGTCCTTGCAGACGCACCGTGCCCTACGGGCTGTCCAGCTCCAGGGGCAGCTTCCGGGGCAGGAGGGCCTCGGGGCTATCGCCGCAGAACCCGCAGGCCGTGCCCAGGGCCCGGCGCTGCACCTGTGCGGACAGCAGGGACCCGGCCTGCACGCGCTTCTGCGCCCGGACCCCCGCCGGAGGCAGGTAGGACCCTCCTCCTGCACGCACGTTGGCTCGGGGTGGCACAGGTACCCCGGGGCTGCCCCCTGGGAGGGCTGTCCATCTTCTGGAAGAGTCCAGCACGCGGCTGCTCTGGATGGGAGTGTGCTGGACGCTGCCGGTCCCTGGCCGTGGTCTGAGTAGGTGGTGGACACTTCGAGCTTGAAGACATGTCCCCATGCATGCCCACGGGGTCTGCCCTCCTGCCGTCCCCCTGCCCGCTGCCCCCCTGCCTGACCCGCCCACCCCAGGCCTCCCAGGTCTCGTGAGTCGCTTGAGAGTCGGGGTGACGTAGGGTGAAGGGTCTGAGTGGGATTTGGGTGTCCAACCCCTCCCAGGGGCCCCGGGGTTGGGGGGGCAGCCAGGGCACAAGGTCCCCATTGCAGGGGGTGTGAAGGCGGGGCTTTGGCCAGCAGCCCCCAGGGTGGGGGTCCTGGGTGTGAGAGCCGGTGCCTCCAGGCTCGGGACCTACTCTCCCCGCCCCCCAGGGATGCGAGAGGCTCCGAGGAACCCCCAGCGCGGAGGAAGGTCAGGCCCGCGAGGTGAGTGTCCACGCTCGGGGGTGCACCCCAGAGAGCTGCTGGCCCCCGAGGCTGCGGTGCCGGGTGGGGGGTGACCCTTGGGGGCTGGAGCCTAGGGGGGCTTCATGGTGAGCCCGAGTGGTGCCTGCCTCCTCGGCACCCCTGCCCCCCTGCCCCCTGCCCCCTCTCACCCGGGACCCTCCCTTTCTCGGTGCAGACTCTGGCTGGGGCTCTGCCGCGGTGTGTCGGACCCCGGAGACCCCAGGGACCTCCCGGTCTCTTGTGGCTCCTGCGGCCGCCCAGGGCTCCTGCCCCCTTTGCTGCCCTTTCAATCAAACTCCTTCCTGGCGGCCGCCCACACACTTGTGCGGGTCATTTACGTCCACCGTGATCGCCAGAGGTGGTGGGGTCCCGCGGGGAGCGACCGGGGGGCTGAGGCCACGCCTGGTGTCCCGGAACCTGCCCAGCGCGGGGCTCCCAGCTGTCGGGAGGGGGATCTGTCAGCTCCTAGGATGAGAGCGGGCAGGGAGGGGGCGAGCTGAGGCGGTGGCGGGGCGGGGGGGTGGTCCCCCAGGAGAGTGAGTCAGCCTGGCCTGTCCCCCGAAGCCCTCCCGGTGAGGGGAGATGTGATTAAAACTGTCCATCCGTGGCATTCATTCCTTCACGCGGGCCGCCCTGAGCGGACGGAGGCAGCGGGAGCAGGGCCAGGCGGAAGAGGGTACAGCCCCCAGTGTTAGGGGGCGAGAGCTGGAGACAGGAAGTGGCGGGGGGTGGGGCTGCAGGTTGGAGCGAGGGCCAAGGGGCTGAGGCAGGGAAAGGGCGTCAGGCAGAGGAGCGGGAGGTGCCAAGGGTCTGGGGTAGGAACGTGCCAGGACCCCCGACCACGCTGCCTTGTGGCTGTGTGCTCACGGTTCTGTGGGGCATTCAGGCGATGGGGGCGGTGGTGCTTGGTTTTCCTTGAGAACCGGGAGGTGGGCCCGGGAGACAGACTCAGAGGGGGAGGAGGGGCCTGCTCCGAGCTGGTTGTGACCCCACGGCCCCACGGGTCAAAACACGGGTGTGCCTCTCCAGGGCAGCGGGCGTGGCGGTCAGTCTCTGGAGGTCAGGGCGGGCTGAGGGCGGGCCCGGGGCCTCGGGACAGTGGCTAAGACACTGGCCTGGCACGTGGCCCCCCGGCACCCACACAGTCCCACCAAGGCCCGCCAGAGGGGTCCTGAGCACAGAGCCAGGAGCACCCCCTGGCCTGGCGTAGTCGGGGGGGGACGCCCCCAGGGGCAGCCGACGAAGGCGGGTGTCTGCGGGCCGTCCCGGCTCCCCCGTGACCGGCTCCTTCCTCCGCCCACTTTCTCCCCAAACAGGTTCAAGTCCAGGACAGAGCTGGCCGGGGGCGTTTAGAGGCCCCAGCAGCACCTGCGGCCCGGCTGGGCCCCCCGCGCGCCCCTCTGCCGCCCTCCGGGACCCGGAGTAGCGCCTCCTTCTCTCCGATCATCTCGATCATCTCGGCTTCTGCACCCGCCGGCTTCCTCCCTGCTCCTCCCGGGGGAGGGGCCTCGCTCAGCCACAGCCTCGCCCCTGCCTGTCCCCTGCTCCCCTGGGGAATGAGGGGGAGGGAGGCGAGGGGCTTCTCTTAGGGCAAAGTGCCCCCAGTGCTGCTTCTCTGCTCTGAGACCCCGTTTCGAATCTCGGCCGACGGCAGACGGGTGTGGGGGCTTCAGGAAGAGAGAGGCGTGGGTGGGCGCTGGCCGGACAGCTCCTCGCTGGCCCCGACTAGGGTCTGAAGCAGGTGAGGGGTGGACGGGACCCTCCCGCAGTAGGGAATGCTGGCTGAATGCACTCGGAGAGGAGAGGAGAGGGGAGGAGGAGGGGGAGAAGGAGGGGGAGGAGGAGGCCCGAGCTGCTCTCTGGGACGAGAAGCGAGAAAGTGAGTGTCAGCCAGCTTGAGCCCCGGGACACGGCAGCCCCCGGGAGCCGTGGGCCTGGCAGGCCTCGAGGCCTCGTCCTCCACGTCCTCCAGGGCTGGGCCTGGCCCCTGCGGCCTGGTTCCCGTGTCCAGGCTCTCAGGGCGAAGACTCGCTTTTGGGCATCTGTGCGGTCTCGGATGGCCTCCTAGCAAGCCACGCAACACGCTCTGTGTAAATGCTGTAAATTCCTATTTATCGCCACACCCGCAGCACCTGGGGCCCCGCAGGCCCCGCCCCCCCCGGGAGCTGCTCTGGGTCTGGACTTCGGGGACCTGCTGAGCTGAGGGGGGGCTGCGTCTCTCCCCCGAGGATGCCCAAGCCTGAGGTGCTGCGGCCCGAGGGAGGGAGGCCAGGGAACGGGAAGGGCCGGCTCCCGAGCCCGGGTGCGGGGCCTGGGTTCCAGGCGCTGCGGAGTGAGTCTGTCCCCTCCCGGGCGGGGTTGGGGGGCTTCTCTGTGGGCAGAATCACGGACGGCGGAGAGAAGCGATTATTTATTGTGAAACTTCTCCATCCCCTGCTTTCCGCGGAGCTGCCCCACGCGCCCTGTACGGCGAGAGAGAGAGAGAGAGAGAGAGAGAGGGAGAGAGAGAGAGAGGGAGGGAGGGAGGGAGGGAGAGAGAGAGAGAGGGAGGGAGGGAGAGAGGGGGGGAGGGAGAGATCCGCAGTGGCATCCTGAATCCAGACTTCTGTTCCTTAGAGCTTGAATCGCATTTTTAAAAAACCGCATATGCACGGTCGAGCTGTGTCTCGAGAGCCCGTCCTTCATCCTGCGGCCACGGAGATAGCGACTGTCAAACGCATAATAAAGAACCTCCCCCGCTCGCTGTGATTTGCGGCTGCTTCCCAGGGCGGCGAGGTGCGGGCGGCATATCAGCTTCCATGGGCCTCTGGAGAGGACCCCGAGATAGAGTCGGGGGCAGAATCCATCTCGAGTCAATTTCCGAGGCGGGCGCGAGGGGCGGCTTGAATGTCAAGGAAGCAGCGGGATTTGGGGACATCTGAGGAAGATAAAACCGTCCAGGCGGCTCACAGGAGATAAACCCGGGGCGAGAGCCGGCTGCCTCCCCTGGCAGGGCCGCTCCTTCCCAGCCAGGCGGGTCCACTGAGGGGTCCACTGAGGCCAGCCCCACCCTGCCAAGGGCAGCGGTCAGCTTTGACCTTCGGCACCTAAGCAAAGTACCCCAACTGCACCGTTCTATTAGGCTCTGCCCTGCCTCGGGGGACCCCCGCCCCGCCCGATTCCTTATCCTGCACATGGAAGCTCGGGGACGAGGGGCAGGCTAGACCCTCTGAGGTTAGCTGCAGGGGGGGGGGTTCCCGGAAGCTTCTCCCGGGCTGGAGAGGCCAGGCCATGCTCAGCAGTGAGCCTGGCAAGCCTTGGCTGCCACCGTGGGCCAGGGGCCCTGAAACCCCTGTCCCGGCCCACGGGGCCCCCCAGCCCCCCCAGCTTCCTGTGGCTCATCCCTCCGGGCTCGGAGCCCAGCCCGCAGCCTGCCTCGCACCATATCACTGCAGAATAGATGAGTTCGTCAGAGTCAAACCCTCTGAAAGGAGTTTAATTAAAATAAGAGGCTCTTGGGCTTTCTCCAGTTAGGAAAGATCAAAGCTGCTCGGAATATTGGATTCCTCGAGTCGGCCCTCTCCCTGGCTAACGGGCTCTGCTTCCTGAGTCAGAGTAGAGAGAGGTGGGGGGGGCGAGAAAGCCCAGCTCCCTCCTGCCACAGCCGCCCCCAGAGCCGTCTCCTGGGCTGGTGGTCTCGGCCCGTTTCGGCCTTTGGGGCCTCCTGTACCGCAGACGGGGGTCGGACCAGCCCCCCTGCATCGGGGCGGCCGGAACCCGCCTTCCTCAGTCTCAAAAGCCTTAAAAATACAGCAAAGGACACCGAGGGTCAGGTACGTCCAGCCTTGAGCTCTCAGAGGAGGGAGTGGCCGTGTCACAGACGTACCCACCCCAGGCACAGTCTCGCACCCCCCATAGCGCCAGCCTGGCCCCCACATACACCGGGTGACGGCAAAAAAGAAAAAAAGAATGAGAAGCTCCTTACGCCGACGCTGTGTCCCGGGATGCCAGGGGTCGGCCACCCTTTCCTGTCAAGAGCAGGGGAGTGAATATTTTTGTTTGCTTGTTTGTTTTCATCTGGGGGCCACGCCAGCAGCAGGCAGGGATTACTCCCGGCTCTGTGCTCCGGTATCTTGGGAGCCTGGTGACAGGACTGGGCTGGGTGGGCCGCAGCAGGGCAGGCACCTGCCCCCGGCTCTCTCTTGGGCGCGAGGGGCTACTTTCGGCTCTGGGCGTTCTGCGATGTTCCTGCTCGGCTGTGGTGAGCCAGCGGCCTTGCACCTGGGCCCGAGGGCCGGGATCTAGCAAAGCCACTGACACAGGCCGGGCGAGAGGCAGCAGCGAGCACTGTGGGCTGGGCACCTCCCGCGGAGCCTCCTGTGGGAGCCGTTCTTGGCGTGCGTATGGAGAGACAGTTCGGCTGGGGCTGGAACCCTTGGCTGATGGCTGTGTTCTCCCGTGGCCTGGCGTGTTCCGTCACACTCTCCTGCCTCGGCTCCCGAGGGCGACTCAGGCTCTCTCCCGCCTCGCCCCCGGCCTGGGGCCGCGTCTCGTGCCTCGGGCCGACCAGGATCTCCTCACCCCTGATGCTGCGGTTCCGGGAGCAAACCCTGGAGTGGAGGATGTTCCCCTCCGCGGAGTCTCCGCACCCGCGCCCCGCAAACACCCGTGTTCCACCCGGCCTCCTTCCTGCCCGTCTGCCTCGCCCCCGGCTCACTGGGCCCACCCAGGGGCCCACCCGCGTCTCTGATCACCTCCCCTGCACAGCCCGACTCCGGGAGCCCTTCCTCCGTCTCCGGGTTTCTCTGACTTCGGTGCTGGGAACTCAAGTTTGCCAAACTTCCCCACGTTCTTGGGGACGCCCAGTCCAGATGCCTCGTTGGGGGGTTTCGAGCACAGGACGCCAGGTGAGGTGGTCGGGGCACCGCCCTCGGGCAGACCCATTTATTTGCCAGGGTGCCACCTTTCCAGCCCCGTCGCCCGTGGTCTGACAGGCGGGAAAGGAGGCTGGCCGTGTGAGGCTCTGGCCCGTGGCCGGGCTGGTGGCCGTTCTCACTGCTCGGAGACACTTCCCTGCAATGGGCTCATGGCGGGGAACAAGGGTTTCACAAAAGCCTTTTACTTTTTTTTTTTTTTTTTGCTTTTTTTTGGGTCACACCCAGCAATGCACAGGGGTCACTCCTGGCTCATGCACTCAGGAATCACCCCTGGCGGTGCTCAGGGGACCCTATGGGATGCTGGGATTTGAACCCGGGTCGGCCGCGTGCAAGGCAAACGCCCTCCCCGCTGTGCTATCGCTCCAGCCCCCTCCAATTCTACTGTGACACTCACTCCCTGCAGCAAGTCTGCGGTGTGTTGGCAAAGGGCTCAGCCCGCCAGCGTGCCCCGGGGAGGCGCACGTGGCCGGGTGCGTGGGCGCCTACTGCCCCGCCCCCATCAGGTCTGGGAGTTTAGAGTATGGCTCAGAGAGCCCCGCCAAGTGCTCACGTTACCTCTTCAAGGGCTGCGACTGCCAAAACTGGACGAAGGGGGCCAGAACTGGGGCACCGTGGGGGTGCCCGTGGCGGCCCCGCCCAACACACGGCAGTTCCAGCGTCTCCCCCACAGCGGGGGCCAAACCACCACCCCTCGAGTTTTCAGCTCAGCGTCTGTGCGAGACCCCTGCGCGCCGCAGGGCCGACTGATGGAGTCGATGAATGCTGGTGGGCCTGTTAAAATCACAGCTCGGGGAAGACCCCGTGGGCGAGAGGCAGAGGGCGAGGCCGGGCAGGCTGGGCGCCCGTGCCCGCTCTAGGACACCGCCTCCTGCAGCCCCCCGCCCCCCTGAACTGGCGTGCAGGTGCCGGGGGGTCGGGCGCCGTTCCACAGCAGGGCTGAGGCCCTGGCAGTGGGGCGTGACGCGCTCCTGCCGGCAGCCCTCTGGCAGAGCGGGGCTCCCCAGGACGGGGACAGAGGCCCCAACACACTGTCCCGGGCCACAGACTCGGGGTGTTGCCCCGTGCCCCGCTGCTCCACTCCCTCCCACCGGGGCCACTCCCGGGGTGCTCGGGGCTCTGTCCAGCTCTGTGCTCAGAGCCACCCCGTGCCGTGGAGCCGGGCTGAGCATGGCGAGACCACACCTTGGCGCCGTGGCCCAGCCGCCGTCCCCCTGAACTCTTCTCACCTCCTCGGCCGTTGGCTTCCAACCCCCGAGGGCCACTTCCCAAGCCAGGGCGTGACTCGCACTAGGGCCAAGGCCCTGGGCTCAGGCCGGGTCAGGGGGGTCCAGCCTGTTCCCCCGCCAGGACAAGAGAGACCGCCCTCCTGACCTGCAGCTTGAGCCGGGGACAGGGTCGTTCTCAGGGTGCTGCCCTCCCCCCCCTTAATTGGCTTGTGTACATATGAATTCAACATTTTTTAAATTTTTCAAACAGTCCCCAAGAAGCTCTTAGGAGGCCCTCGAGCGAGGCGGGAGCAAACCCTCCTCACAGCCACATCTTCTCCCATCTGGAACTTTCCCAAGGCTCAGCAGAATCCCAGCCCCTCAGGCCCCGCCTGGCCTTTTTCTAGAACATTCCTCTCTCCTCCCGCTGCCTGCCTAGCCGCTCCTCATACCCACTGGCCAGGGTTGAGGCAGCCACACAGACAGACACTTGTCGGTCACGCGTGATCCGGGCCTGACACTTGGCCCGCCAGCAGCCAGACCCGTGCCCAGCGGGGCTGTTGCCTTTCGCTCCCTGTCCCCAGAGGGGCCGGTCCCCAGAGCCCCACGGCCTCTCGCCCTCCCCCCCCGGCACTGTCTGGGGGGGGGGGCGGCAGGACGGGTGGTCTCGCCCCGGGGCCCTGCTGTCCGGGAGAGGCAAGTGGTCAGCTGGGCTACAGTCACTCCGAGGCCAGCGACGTGCAGTTGGGACCAGGGAAGACCCAGGACTCCCCCGCGGGGGGACACGTGTCAGCCTTGTCCTCGGGGGTCCCGGTGCGTCTCGCGTCCGCTCCCGGGGGCTGATTCTCCAGTTTCCTGGCCGGAAGGCGAGGGTCCCCACCGTGTCTGTGGGGCTGAGTCTGGTCACTGGCTCCAGAGGCCGCATGACCAGTCGGGCCCGGACTCGGGGCGGGACTTTCTGAGAGGAAACCTGTGGAATTTGGCCCACGGAGTAAACTTTTCTCAAGGTTCTCGAGATCGTGGGTTTGGTTGTGCTCGACTTGGTTACGTGTGGGTGGGTTTACCTGCTCCCCTGGACCGAGCACTGCAGGTGATCAGGGCCGCCCATGTGCCCGCAGCCAGCAGCTGGTTGGTCGAGCAGAGTCAGGAGTGGCCCCAGGCCATTTGAGACTCAAGAGCCCCCGGGCAGTCACTATTTCCCCTACCGAGTTCTGGCTCCCTCGAGCAGTTCTGCTGACCAGCCGGGCTCAGCCGGGCCTGTGTCGATAATCATGTGTGAGTGTGTACTACGTGTGCATATCTGTTGTGTGCATGTGTGTGTGAGCGTGTGCATGTGCTGTTGCATGTGTGAGTGTGTGCTGTGTATAAGTGCACGTTGTATACATGTGTGTGTGCTCTGTGTGTGGGAGCTGTTGAATGTGTATGAACGTGTGAGTATGTGCTGTGTGCATGTGTACACGTGTACTGCATGCATGTGTGTGTTCTCTGTGTGCATGTGATCTGTGTGAGGGTGTGCTCTGTGCATACATGCTTTGCGTGCACGTATGTGTGTGTACTATGTGCAAGGTGCATGTGAGAGCACTTATGTGAGGTGTGCTCTGTGTGTGTATGTTGTATGCATGTGCATGTGTTGTGTGTGTGTGCTGTGTGTGTGCTGTGTGTATGTATGCTGTGTGTGCTGTGTGTTGTGTGTGTATGCTGTGTGTGCTGTGTGTGCTGTGTGTTGTGTGTTGTGTGTGCTGTGTGTGTTGTGTGTTGTGTGTGTATGCTGTGTGTGCTGTGTGTTGTGTGTGTATGCTGTGTGTGCTGTGTGTGTTGTGTGTTGTGTGTGTATGCTGTGTGTGCTGTGTGCACGGTCTGTATATCCTGCAGTAGCCAGGGATCTGGCTTGGAACTGGCCGGTCTGCATGACCTGCTCTGTCACGTGACCTGCGGTGTCACATGACCTGCTGTGTCACATGACCTGGTGTGTGACATGCGTCTGCTCCTCCAGCCCATCTCCCAGCAGGTGCCAGAGCAGGGGGAGCGGCCTGCGGGCGCCGGGTTCCTGGGCGCCCTCTGTGCAGCAGCTCCCACCCAGCACGGCCCGGCGGGAGGCGGGGGAAGGTTGCTCCATCGTGGCGGCCGGGCTCCTAGAGCCGCTGCACTGGGGGGGGGCGGGAGGGCGTCAGGGCAGCCGGCGAGAAGCCCTGAGACTGTCCTTCACATCAGGGCAGTGTCCATGGGCGCCCAGCACCCACTCGAGGGAGAAGGGCCCAGGCTCGAGGCTCCGCCTCTCAGGGTGTCTGCCGTGCTGTGTGTGTCGGGGCCGAGGGAGTCGTCCAAGCCGGGGCGACTGGCCACCCCCCTCTCTGCCCTCCTCTGCCTGACCGTGTGGCCGTGGCCTTAACCCGGGGACGAGCCGAGACACATTTGCCAGAGGCGTCTTTCCTGGTGCCATTGCACAGAGGCCCCGCAGCTGTCCTGGCCTGGGCTCCGGGGCCAGGGGGCTGGGCTGCTCCCCCGGTTCTGGGCTCGGAGCCTGAGCTGCTCCCCCGGGGCTGGGCCAGGGGGTGGGAGCTGGGCCTGCTCCCCTGGGGCTGGGCTCTGGGCCTGGGCTGCTCCCCTGGGGCTGAGGGGGGGGCTGGGCCTGCGCCCCTGCCTGACCTGCCCCTCTCTGCTTCCTCCGGGGACTCTTGCGAGAATTCAGGGAGGTGCCACAGGACAAGGTGGGTGGGGGTGGTGCCACGTGCTCTGGGCATCCCAGGGCGTCCCAGCCTTGAGCCGGCTCTGGCCGAGCCCGGGGCCCAGAGCATGGCGGCCGGGCGGGGAATGAGGCACTTTCCCAAACAGAGGAGCCGGGAACACACCAAGGGGAAGGCTGGGCCGGCCCAAGGGAGGGCATCGGGGCGGGCAGCGAAGGGGAGCCCTCCCTGACGGACACCCGAGTGGGGACAGATGGGGACAGGTGGGCCTGCAGCAGGGGCCGGGCGGGCGGAAGTCGTGGGAGAGGATTAGTTTGTCTCGGGAAAGGGCCGTGACCGGAACAGTTCCGACGCTCTGGCACGGGGGTCCCTGCACCCAGCTGGCGGGAAGACACATGGGGCCCCTTGGGCTGGGGGTCTCTGCAGCTGGGGCTGCCGCCCGCACAGGTGGGCCCACCTGCCCCACGTCCTGTTCCCACGCCCCGGGGAGGCCACTTCCTGCGGCAGAGCTGGGGCGGGTGGGGTGTGACAGAGACCATTTGCTGGGGGATTAGGGGCCCAGCTGGACGCCTGCGGGGGGCTCAGGGTCGACTGGACCCCAGGCCCGGATCAGCCCCACGTGCTGAGCCCTCCTCTGGCGTCCTGCAGGGGACAGCCCGGCCTTGCTGCAGTGAGCCCAGGGTGGCCGTCCGTCCCGCCCCAGCTGCTCTCCTCTCGGGTGACCTGCCAGGAAGCAGCTGAAGGCGCCACCCGACCCTGGAGACGCACCCCCGCCCCCCCAGACGCCAGCCCCGAGGTGAGAGTGACCTGGGGGCCGGGGGAGAGGGGCCGCCCCCGGAGGGTCCCTGTGGCACGCCGGGAGTTGCTGTGACGGCTGATCCTGGGGTTGCGCGGGCAGGCGCTGACCCTGCGGCCAACGCCCATGTCCCACCGGACCTCCGAGAGGGGCTGACCCCCAGCGGTCACAGGCAGCCCCCTCCTCACAGAAGCTGAGGCCCGTGACCCTCAGAGTCCTGGGCCTGGAGGGCTCCAGCCCCTTCTCGCTGGTCAGCCCGAGGCCTCATGGCTCCGGGCCGCCCTTTCTCCACCTGCAAACCGGGGCGGCTGCAGCCCCGAGCCTCAGGCCAGCGGTCAGCACCCAGTGCCAGACTGAGGTCGAGCAACGTCCTGCAGCCCCCAGCCCGAGCCCTGTGGGCCCTGGTGGGTGGCGGGGAAGCAGGGTCTGCATGGACGAGGCCGGGCCAGCACCGCTACGCCTCAGGCCCTTGCAGTGGCGGGCAGGCGGGTGGCAGGGCCGGCGCCCCTCTGCTGGGCCGGCTCTCTGCTGACTGCCACGCCCGCTGGACCCAGATGGCCAGGACCCAGCTCCATTTTCCGGCCACCGTTTTCCTGCATGGTGACTCCCCGACTGGAGAGAAAGACCCGGAAAGAGCCGAGAGGGAGCACGGAGACCCCCCTCTGCTGCCCCGGGGGAGCGAGAGAGCGGCTGGGCTGTGTCCCGCGCTGCCCCCGACCCAGCCCCGGGGACGCGCCCCAGCTGCCAGGCCCCGGGAGGCTCCAGACCCCGTGGGTCCCTCCGAGGGGGCACGGGGCGTCCTCTGATGCCCGAGGGCAGAGGCTGGAGCCAGGCTGGGCACAGGCAGACGGGACCTGGGGGTCCCTGGGCTCCGGGAGCGGCAGAGGCAGCCATGACGCCCTCCGTGTGCGTCTCAACACGGGCCAGGCTCCCCGTGGACCCATCGGTCTGCAAGGGGGCTGGCCAGGCCTCGGGGGAGCTGAGGGGTCTTCGCTGCTGCCGTGCACCCCCCGCCCCAACACTGGGGAGGCCCCTGGGAGCAGAGACCATGCAGGAGGACGCGGGGGTGCCCGCCGGGCGCCTCTGCCCACCGCGTGCCTGCAGTGTGTGCGGTGGACGTGGCCGGGTTGAGCCCCCCACTGGCCTCTCCAAGCTCGGAAATTCCTGCAAGACTTGTAACCCCCCAGACTCAGCTTCTCGCTCAGAGTTCACCGTGGGCGCCCACTGGGCCCGGCTGCAGGACACGGGCCCGGCGGGCCTGAGGGAGGGAACCGGCACTGTGGGGGGTGTCCGGGCAGAGGCCCCGGCTCAGGCCCGGGCGTCCGAGGCCCAGTTCCTGTCCTGTGGGTGTGGCGGCTCCCCGGGACCACTGGGGGGAGGGACCCCTTGCCCCCGGCGCTTTGGCAGCCGAGCTGCCCGTGCAAGACCCCGACCCTCTGACGGGCGCGGGGGCCAGCCAGGCTCTTGGATGCTGCAGGCTCCTGACCCGAACCCTCGTCCGGCCGCCGGCACAGCCCTGGCCACCTGCGATTCCCTGGGCAACTGGGGCAGGCTGGGGTGAGCGTCCAGCACCAGGGACCTGACCCAGGCCAGAGGCTACCCTCCCGCAGTGCTCAGGGCCGGCCGGCCCCTGCAGGACGCGGCCACACTGCGCAGAGCCCTGTGGCACGAGGCCGCCCCCTCTCTCGACGCCGGGCGCCAAACCCAGGGAGACTTTCCGAGGCTCGAGAAACCGCAGGGGAAGGACACGCAGTGCCCACAGGGGGGGCCTCCCCCAAGAGCCCGGCGGGGTGCGGCTGCAGGGCGGGGCGGGGGTCAGCGCTCCCCACGCCCCTGGCTGCTTCCACGGAGGGTGGCGGTGGCCTGGCGCCCCCCACCCCAGCCTTGGTGCCCACACAGACCCCCCTGTCCGGGCTCGGAAGCCCTCAGGGAGGAGCTGTGTCCTCTGTCCCCGCCCAGGGCCGGGGTCCCTTTGGGCCAGCTCCTGGGCAAAGATGCTCAGCCACGCTTTCCTGCCTTCCTGCCGGGCCCAAGGGCTGGCAGCTTCCGTCTCCTCCTCCCATGCTGACGCGTCTCAGATGTGGTGGCCGTGGGGGCCCACACGTGCGTCCCCGGACGGGGCGGTCGGGCCTGCCTCCCTCTGGGTCTGTCTCCGCCACTGACTCACCGTGGGCCCGTGGGGGGGGGTCTCTTCCCCCTTGGGCTATAGATCAGTCTGGCTCGATTCCGTGGCTCCCCCGGTGCCACTCCAGTGACACACCACACGGACACACACGTGTCCCCACGGCCGGGCGTGGGGCTCTTCTCTGCATTACTGTGGCTCACAGACACCAGAGAGCGCCTGGCCCCAGGGGCCCCGCTCCACGTGGGCGACACACCTAGAGCCCAGACGGGTGGGGCGGGCCCTGGCTTTGGGGGTGTCCTCGGCCAGCACTGGCTGCCGTGGGCTGTATGTGCGCCCGGCGTGGCTGCCGTGGGCTGTATGTGCGCCCGGCGTGGCTGTCGTGAGCTGTATGTGCCCGGCGTGGCTGCCATGGCTGTGCCCGGCGTGGCTGCCGTGGGCTGTATGTGTTCGGCGTGGCTGCCGTGGGCTGTATGTGCCCGGTGTGGCTGCCGTGGGCTGTATGTACCTGGCGTGGCTGCCGTGGGCTGTATGTGCACCTGGAGTGGCTGCCGTGGGCTGTATGCGCCCGGCGTGGCTGCCGTGGCTGTGCCTGGCGTGGCCTGCAGGAGCTGCTCCGTCCGTCCCCAGCTCGGCCCACTCGCGGCTGAACCCACGGGTGTCACCCCCTACTCAGCAGGGCCCTTCCTGCTCCCGTGTCCTGCCGGGGCCGGGGAAGCCGGAGTCGCTGCCCACGGGGTGGGGGCTGCGGGTCCTGGCCTCTTGCTCCGAAGCCTCCAACTGCACGTGGGACACGATTCAAGACGCAGCAAAGCAAGGCAGCTCTCCCCTCCCCCCCCAAGGGCGAGCTAGGCCAGAGGCGCGAGGTGGGCGCGGGGCACACCGTGATTTTCCCCAACGCGCCCCCGCAGGCCCCCCTTGCGCCCGGCCTCTCGGTCAGTCCCGCTACCAACTCCGTCATTCGTGCATCTGGGACACCACCCACTTCCTGCCCCCCCCCCGCTCCCCGCCCTGCCCGACTCCCCCACTCAGAGCACGAGGACCCTTTGGTATCTGCCCGACATGCCTCGGCCCCATGCCCAACCATGAACCATGGCTGCTACAGCCGCGGTCGGGGCTGGCTGGACCGAGCTTGCCGTGCTCACGCTCTCGCGCTCTTTGAACCGAGGCCGCCAGACGGGCTGGGTAGAAGCTGCAGTGACTGTTCCTGCCTCCCAGGGTGGGGGTCAGCCACCCCTGGCCCCTCAGGGCTACTCCCAGCTCTGTGCTCAGGGGTACCTCTTGGCGGGGCAGCCTGCACCAGCCGCTGGCCCGACTCTCACCTCATAAAGGAGGCTCTACCCTTTCCTCAAAAGACGGCGGGCCCGGCAGCCAGAAGTCACGCCCACGACCCACCCTCGGCGCCATCTTGCCACATTCATCAGAGAAGCGGCAGGCATTCTGGTGAGCCAACGCGGCCAGAGAAATGCTCCGGACCCGAAACTGGGCCAACAACACCGGGGATCCAGAAGGAGGAGGTACAGCAGGCACACCTTCTCCAGATGGAGCCCTGGCGACACTGAGCAGCAACTAACACGGCTCCGGCTTGCGGGACTGGGACACATCCAAACCGCGCAGCCACTAACGCGGCCGCGCGACCTTTTCTAAAAACTGAAGATATACAATCTTTTAATGGAAAACCAATTATCAAATGCTTCCTTAGTAGGGCTGTCTTTCTTGTGGGGAAACTCCAACAACAATAGTGAGTTTTGTTTTGCAATATGGAATGTAATCACGGTAGAGAGAAAATGAAGTGAAATTCATCAGTTATACGGTTGGGGGGGCGGGGGCGGGGGGTATACTGGGGATTTTGGTGGTGGAATATGGGCACTGGTGAAGGGATGGTGTTTGAATATTGTATAACTGAGACATAAGCCTGAGAACTTTGTAACTTTCCACATGGTGATAAAATAAAAATTAAAAAAAAAAGAAGACGGCGGGCACGCGTTCCGCCCTGGAGCACGGCGCCCCATCTCCTCATGGGGGGGCTGGGGGCACGACTCCACCCCGTCTCCTCACGGGGGGCGCGACTCCGGGCGCCTTTCGCACGCTCGCCCTTGCACTCAGCTCCCGAGGCAGGGCCGTGCGGGCGGCCCTCTCACGTCGGCATCTGCAGGTCCCCGCAAGCCCCTTCAGAGAGTCCAGCCCAGCGTCTGGGCTGAGCCGCGGCCAGAGGACACGACCCCTCAGAGCGGCCCGCGGGTGCGAGCGGCCAGAGGCTCCTCTCGGCGGGTCGCTTCAGCACACGGATGTTTTTCTCTTGCTCCGGAAAATATCTCCAAGTCACCGCGTCCCAAGGATCCGCCTTTCATTTCTTCACGCTTCGGAGAGACGCTCCCAGGAGCCTCGAGGGGGGCCAGGGCCCGTCTCACTCCGCAGCTGCCGCCCACATCTGGGCTCGCCCGGGGTTAGAGTCCTCGTTTGTTTATTTACTCTCCTCAGTTCTCCTGCTCTTCCTCCAGGCCCCGAGCTCACGCCTGGCCGGGCCTCTCTGGGCTCCGCAGGCGAATGTCTGAGATGCAAAAGCCGCTCCGGCCGGGGGTCCTGCTGGCCGCTGGCCCCCGCCTCACTGTGGGCCGCACCTGTGCCTCCCCGTGGGGGCGGGGGCGGGGGAGAGCCGAGAGGCCGGCACTGCCCGTGGGCTGCCCAAGAAGGTCACTCGCTCCCGGGGCGCCAGAGGGAGTCCCCGCCCGCCCGCCCGGCTGTGCCCCGCCGCGCTGCCCTTCCCACACCCCCCTTGCTCCCCGGAGGCCCAGGGCAGCTGTGTGGGAGCTGGACCACTCGACCCTGCAGGGCCCGGCTTCCCCCCTGTAACGTGGACGAAGCAACGCCCGACACAGGCAGACGGGCCCCTGGAGGCCCAGAGTCGAAGCCCTGCTTGCGAGATGTCGGCTGCCTTCCTCCTCCTCCCTCCCTCCCCTCCCCTTCCCTTCTCTTTCCTTCCTTTCCCCTCCCTTCCCTCCCCTCCCCTCCCCTTCCCTCCCCTTCCCTTCTCTTTCCTTCCTTTCCCCTCCCTTCCTTCCCCTCCCCTCCCCTCCCCTTCCCTTCCCTCCCCTCCCCTTCCCTTCCCTCCCCTTCCCTTCCCTTCCCTTCCCTTCCCTTCCCTTCCCTTCCCTTCCCTTCCCTTCCCTTCCCTTCCTTTCCTCCTCTTCCCTTCCCTCTCTCCCCTTCCCTTCCCTTTCCTTCCCTCCCCAACCCCTTCCCTTTCTCTTCCTCCCTTCCTCCTTCCCTCCCTCCCTTCCTTCTCCCTTCCTTCTTTCCTTCCTTCCTCTCTTTCTCCCCCTCCTACCCTCTCCCTCCCCCTCCCTCCCTCCCTCTCCCTCCCCCTCCCTCCCTCCCTCTCCCTCCCCCTCCCTCCCTTCCTTCCTTCCTTCCTTCCTTCCTTCCTTCCTCCCTCCATCCCTTCCCTCCTCCTTCCTTCCCTCCTTCCCCCCTCCAGACCACCCACACAGCAGTCACAGATCCTCTGATCTAAAAAACACTGAAATCCTGAACAACAGCAAAAGCGATGCGAGAATGACTCTTCATTGGCAGGGAGCAATGCCGTTGAGTCCATTGTGGCGCCGTCAGAGCCGGGGCAGGGGCGGGCCAGACAGGCGGGGGGGGGGGTGGGTGCGGGTCTCCTGGGCGGGGGTCTCCCGGGGACGCCCCAAGGGAGACAGCGGCTCCTACAGAGGCGGCGGGCGAGTGTTTCCTGATGACCTTTCAAGGACGCGGACACCAGGTGGCCCTTCTGGGCCCTCGGCCACGCGGGCCCCACGCTCGGGCGTCCTCGCGCCCGTCTGTCTCCTCACCCGCGTTTGGCCTTTTGGGCCCGGGGGACTCCAGGGGCCATGCTCCCTCTGACCCAGCAGCTCCTCCCGCACGGAGACAAGGCATCACCATCGGGAGCTCGCGGGGGCCCGGGGGTCCCACCTCACCCACTCACCACTCGGGCGCCGGCCTGGGACACCCCCTTCCCGCCCCGAGAGCCGAGGGGGTCTCCCAGCGGGCAGGCAGGAGGGAAAGCCCCCTGCCCAGCCCCCCTCGGCTGCCCCTCCCCCCGCCCACAGCCCCTCCCCCCGGGCCCTGCAGGTTTTCAGATTCAAGCTTGTCCCTCAGATATGAACTAGCAGCTGCTCAGGACAGTCCCACGCAGTCAGCTCAGTCAGAAACCCTTTTACAGTACAAACGGCTCCTGCCCCTGTGCCCCCACCCAGGGCCACCGAGAAATCCCCACAGCTCCGTCTCGGCCGTCAGCAAAGCCGGGATACGCCCGGCCCTTCCCGCGAGGGCCCTCCCAGGGCCAGGCTGATGGGGGCACTGCTGCGGGCGCGGGGGCCGGCCCACCTGCTGTCGAGGGGGCCCCCCATTCATGTTGGCTCCCACTCTGGGGTGCAGGGGGCTGCAGTGACTCTGTGACAAGAGAATCTTCGTTCCCTGGTGGCCGGAACCTTCCAGAAGCCCCGGCCCACCCCTCACTGTGCTGGCTGCCCAGGTGGGCACAGTCGTCCAGGCAGACGCTGCCCCCACCCCGGGCTCCGGGCCCTGTTTCCCTGCTTCCCCGAGGTGCCGCAGTTCCTCCTTCCTGCCCGCTGGCCGTCGGGGACACGCATGGCAGACGGTGACCAGGGACCTTGGGCTGGGCCAGCGGGGCGGGCGCCCGGGGCCCACCCACACCCGGGCAGCGCTGAGTCCACTGAGAACCCTGGCCCAGAAGCGCCTGCCTCGGGGGCTGTGGGGAGCCCAGGGACCGGAGAGGGTGGGGCAGAGGCCCGAGTCCGCCGGGCGGCCCCGGCTCCTTGGTACCTGGGGGCTACGTGACCTTTGCACCGGGGGTGCCGACCAGGGGTCGTGCTGGCCGCACCCTCCATGTTGAGGGTGCCAGTGAAGTGACCCGTCGGGGTCCTGGCCACCGCCCAAAGGCCTGGCGAGGAGGGCCAGCCTGAGGCCCCGGCGAGGAGGGGTCTGCAGGCCACGGGGTGCCTGCCCCTTGCACGGCCTGTGGTCCCCTGGGGCTGTCTCTGTGTGGGCCTGGCCTCGTGCGGGTCTGGCCTCTCACGCCGACGAGCTGAGGACACCCGTGGGGCGGCTGAGAGCACCCTGGGGTGGGGGTGCAGCAGCCTCAGCCTCCGGGGCTGGTGCTCCCCCCCCCGGGACCCGCCCGTCGGACCCTCGTCCCCGTGCCCAGGCCCCGGCAGTGTTGTCCCGGCCTCAGGAGGCCCCCACGGCGCTGCCCCCTGGAGCCAGAGAGTGACGAATGGGCACTTGGACGCTGGCCGCCGCACTGTTAATTAACAGGCCGCAGTGGCGGACCCACCGAGCCGGCCCTCCCTCCCGCCCGCGCCCGCCGGCCCGGACCACGACGCGGCCTGGCTGCGTCTCCATCACGCGGTGACTTTGCTAAATGCGGAGGCCGTGCCGAGACGGCAGTGCAGAGCCGGCATCGATCAGGAGCTGCCGCGTCACCCGCGGCAGAGCAGGGCGGAATAGTAATCGGGACGAGGCTCCAGGCGGGCGCCACCTCGCTCCCGCGCAGCCTTCTGCAGGCCGAGCAGCCGCTCAGTTGCCAGACACCTCCCCCGCCCCCCCAGCACAGTCTGGGCCTTCATGGCTGCGGGGACAATGGCACTGAGCTTTGGGCTTGGGAGGGGACACCGGGGTCCGCAGCTTCCCACCCCCCCCCCCCGCCTGGCACCACTGGGGAGTCTCCCACCTGCAGGGAGACCAAGCCAGACCCTTCCCGAGGGACCCGGGGGCCCGGGCCTTTCTTGTTGGGTTGTGCGTGTGCATGTGCATATGTGCATGTGTGTGTGTGTGCATACACATACGTGTGTGTGAATGTATGTGTGCGTGAGTGTATGTGCATGTGCATATGTGCATGTGTGTGTGCGTATGTGTGAATGTCTGTGTGTGTGCATGCATGTATGTGCATATGTGCGTGTATGTGTGCATACACATACGTGTGTGTGAATGTATGTGTGCGTGAGTGTGTGTGCATGTGCATATGTGCATGTGTGTGTGCATATGTGTGAATGTCTGTGCGTGTGCGTGAATGTATGTGCATGTGCATATGTGCATGTGTGTGTGCGTATGCGTGAATGTCTGTGTGTGCATGCATGTATGTGCATGTGCATATGTGTGTGTGCATACACATACGTGTGTGTGAATGTATGTGTGCGTGAGTGTATGTGCATGTGCATGTGTGTGTGCGTATGTGTGAATGTCTGTGCGTGTGTGTGAATGTATGTGCATGTGCATATGTGCGTGTGTGAATGTATGTGTATGCGCATATGTGCGTGTGTGAATGTGTGCGTGTGCATGCGTGTGTGTGTATGTGTGTGTGTGTGTGTGTGCATGTGCCAGGCTCAAACCTGGAGCTCCTGCATGGAAAGGCCTGTGCTAGCTGGGCCTGGGCTGTGTTCACGCCGGGAGACACCCCCTCGCCGTAGTCTCGGACACATTCGGGTCATCCATTTGTTTTGCCACTTCAGGTTAGGGGGCCTGGCCAGAGTCCTGCAGACCCCTCGTGTCCCCGGAGTTCGCAAAGGGAGGCAGAGTCAGGCCCAGAGGTCTGCAAGATGCTGGCACCGTCCCGCCAGGGGCACCACTGGGGCCTCTTCCCGGAAGCGGGACCCGCCTGCAGTGCTCTGCCGAGGGGCACAGACCCCGTCTGCTCCCCAGGCTGCAACCGCTCGTCCAGGGCACCCACATGGCTCTGCTAGAGCCAGTCCCGCAGCTGGCCGGGGCCGGCCGGCTGTCCGCAGGGCTGCGGGTGCCCCCCAGGGCCTCTCCTGGGCCGGCCAACCCCCACACGTCGACTGGGCTGTCTTGGCGCCGGCAGTGCCGCATTCACCTGGCCGGTGGTGAGGCAGCCCCAGGCGGCCCTTTCCCACGCCCGCGGGTCCCCTCCAACACTCCCTTCCCGGTGCTCTGGGTGCTCCTACTGGGAAAAAAGCCGCTGGCGCCTAGTGGGCAGCCTGGGTCACAAGTAAGGCCCCTTCGCCACACTCGGGCAGCCAGAGCCCCCACCAGAGCCCGGGGGAGCAGCTCTCTGTGGGCTCCAAACCCGGGAAAGGAGCCGGTGGAAGGGGATGCGGCTCGGCCCGGTCCTCCGTGGTCAGTAGCTCTGCGTGTGCTACCGATAAGGCGTGTGATACTAGCGTGTGGTGTGTGTAATATGAATGACAGGTACTGTGTGGAGTATTGTGTTGTGTGTGGTGTCCATGGTGTATGTCAGTGAGGGATGTGTGGGTGTGTGTGGTGTGTATAGAGTGTGAGATGTATGTGGAACACATGTAATATGTCTATGTGATGTGTGTCTGATGTGTGATGCATATGTGGTATGACCATGTGGGGAGGGGGTGTACATGTGTGTGTGTGTGTGTGCGCGCGCATGTGTGCACTTGCGTGCATGTGCGGTTCTGTGTTTCCTGGTCAGCTGTCCCTCTCGTGAGTGAATGGAGAAGGGACAGGGACCTGTGGTCATTCTTGGAGCCTTCAGGAGCTTCGAAGGTCACCAAGGTCAGTCAACAGTGACCCAAAGCCCCTGTTCCCTGTGCGGGGAGGTGTTTGGTTCTCCGTTTCTTCACCTTTTCCGGACAGTGCTAAGGGGGGCCGCTGACGCCTCCTGCCCTCTGGGTGGGGTGAGACTCGCCTGAGCCGAATTCTGAGTTGCTGAGCGCCTTGTGTGTGACTTGGGGGCTGTCGGCTGAGCATGAAGGGGCTAAGTCCGGGTCTGGGGGTGCCCCAGGACCGTCAGAGCTGAGCCAGCAGATGGGGCGGGCCTGGGGGCGCAGTGGCCTGTGGGAATCCCAGGGCCACTAGGCCCCGCCCCCTTGCCACCCAGAGGACACGGGAAACCCGCCCCCCAGATTCCGGCGCCGGTGCCCGGCTGGTTTGGCTGCGCCCGGGGGTCCCCGTGCCGTCATAGCCAGTTACGATTCCTTGATCTGAAGGCAGAACCCAGAAGTCCGGTGGGCGATTCAGCCCCGGGGGGGCCCTTCCTGACAGGGACGCAAACGGTTTTCTCCTCTGAGCCCGCTTGCGGCGGGGCCCCGCCCTGGTCCTGTGCCCAGAGGAGACCCTGGGAAGCACCCGGTTTCACGCCCACCCTCGCTAGTGCAGCTTCTCTCTGGGGCTGAGGAAGAGCGAGCAGGGCCGTCAGGCTGGCCCTCGGGGCTCGGGGTCCCCCCGTCACTGCCCAGGGGCTGGTGGCCTGCGGAGCAGCATGAATGAGTGAATGAGCGAGTGAACAAATGATGCGGCACCATCTGAAGGGGCCCAGGAAAGCCCCTTCAGCGGATGCTAGATGAGGCTCCTCCCCCCACCCCAGCCCTGTTTCATAGAAGGGGCAGCTTCCCACAGGGGCTGGGGGCTTCCCCTCCCGCTGTCCCCTCCCTGGGGGCTTGCAGAGAAGGGGGCCCACTCCGGGCAGCACGGGGCTGAGAGTGACCCCGAGAGTGACCCGGGCCCCGGGTCTGCCCTGCGCCCTCCCGGCTGCTGCACCCCACCTGCCTTTATCTGCGGCTTCGAGACACGCCTCTGCGGCCCCCTCGCTCAGAGGCTGGGCCCCACCTCCCGCCTCCGGGCACAGGCCATGTCGGGGTCACCCCGGGTGCTGGCCAGAGGCTCTGGTGCCGCCACAGCCCTGGAGACGTGTGTGAGCCCCTGCCCTGGGGCCACGCTCCATCCTGCACAGGTGCCCGCTGGGTGGGGAGGGGTCTGTCACGGGCTCCCGCCCGCCCGGGCCCCTTGCTGCAGTGGGGCCGGATGTGCCCCGCCCAGGAGGATGCCAGCTGCCCGCCAGGTGCTGTCGGAGACGGCAGCTCTGCAGAGAGGCGGTGTGGAGGCCAGGGCTCCCCAGGCGGGACTGAGGCCGTGGCCACCCCGCATCTCCCAGCAGTGACACGGGCAGGCGTCTCTCCTGGGCCCGGCGGTGCAGTGGACTGCCTGGCATCCATAGCAGCTGCGGCAGATCATGCATCACGTGGTGTCACCGCTGCTGCATTAACGTTGTTGATGACCGATTAGTGCTCACTGCCATCGCGAAGGCTGGCAGAGGAGCGCGGCACACAGCTCAGGTCTGGGGGGACCGTCTCGACCCCGGTGGGCCTCCACCCCCACCGGGCACCCCGCAGCCAGTGGTCCTGCCCCCCAGGCCCCTTCTCTGGGCTGCCCTCACCTCCTGCTCCCCGAGGGTCCCCGTGAGCCCAGCCGGGCCAGGGGCTCCCCCCGCAGTGGGCCTGCACGCCCCCCCCAAGGAGTGTCCAGCCTCGTGGCCCTCCTGCCCTCCCCGAGGCCCGGCCCCACGCCCCACTGCCGGAGCCCTGGCCAGGCGGACGCCGGCCTCTGAGTCTGCAGGCGGGGGCTGGGCTCCCACTTGCTGCCTCCAGGCCCCGTGGCCCCGTGAGCTGGACAGACACGTGCCCTTTGTCCCCGTCCGGCCCCGGCAGGGACACGAGTGTGTTTGCGGGTGGCCGATGGCACCACCCGATGCGCCGGGTGTTCCGCGAGCAGACAGAGGGGTGGACGTCGGATGAGCAGGGCAGTGGCTGCCTAGTGGCCGTGTCCGGGCGCAAGGGGCACCCTGGCCGGCAGCGGGGCGGGGGGGAGCAGAGCTGGGCCGACGCAGAGCTCCCAGGTGGGCGGGGGAGGGTCTCAGGGGGCCGCAGGGGGGCCCTGCTGACTCAGCTTTCCTGGGACAGACTCCGAGCTGCTGCTGGACAGGCGGCGACGCCAGGACGGGCCTTTGGGGTGGACGCGTGTGGGGAAGCCGGGGAGGAAGTGGCGGAGCCCCAGGCCCACTTACTCACGGGCTCGGAGGTGGCCCACCTGGTCCACCAGGCCTGGCCGTGGGTGCCCGGGGATGGGGGTGCAGCCCCACTGGCCACATCCTGAGTCCTTCCAAGTGGGGGGCCCGGGGCTCAGTTGGGGGGCGGGGGCTGGAGTCGGTTCACATCCAGCCCTGATGCACTGACCGGAAGGAGCCGGGACTGGCCCGTCCCCTCGAGGGCCAGCGTGCGGGCTGTGCTGGCCTCCCGGGGCTGCCTGCAGCTTGGGGGTGCCCCATGGACGCTGGCCGCGGCAGCGCGTCCACAGAGCAAGGCCAGTGGACGCTCCTGTGTCACAACCAAGCCAGGCCCCGCGGAGGGGGGGCAGATACGCCACAGCTGGGAGGGGGCTGGGGGCTTTCCCGGGGCCATCTCAGCCCAGCCGTAGGGAGGGGGGCAGCGCCCAGAGTGGGGCCGAGACCCCGAGTCCCGCAGGCAGTGCTTTGCCAGTTCATCCCTCGCGGCCAGGGGTGAGACAGCCTCTGTGGGGGCCACGGTGCGAGGCTGGAGGCGCACAGGTGGGGAAGGGGCTGCGGCCTCTCCGGGTGGACGCCCACCCTCAGCCCTGCTTGGGAGTCCCGGAGGCATCTGGGGTCAGGGGCTCGGGGCTTCCCGGAGCCCTGAAGAGGGGTCTGCTCTGAGGGTGCCAGCAGGAGCCGGCGCCCCCCACCCCGCCTCCGTGGGGGGGAGGGCAGCGGGCAGCCAGCCGGGAACAGGCTCAGGTGAGCCGGGGACACAGCAGATGGGGCCGGCCCCGCCGAGGGGGCTCAGGCGGCCTCGATTATTCCCAGGCACACCCACCCCCCACTGCGCGGCCCCTGCGAGGGGTCAGGGAGCTGGCACATCGGGGACCTGCTGGCGGCAGGCAGGGGCCGAGGCGGGCGCCCATCTCCCCAGCCCCTCCACCCGCCCGCCCCCCCCCCGCGCATCCTAATGGGGGCTTGTGTTTCGGGCGGGCATTTTCCAGGAAAAGTTAGCATAATTTTTAATTTACAGCATCAGGAATCCAATTTCCTCCCGCACCCGCTAATGATGTTGGCAGCCCCGAGAGCACAGTCCTGGGCGCCTGGCAGGTCGGCTGAGGCGAGGTGGGCACCAGGGTGCGAGCGGCTGTTTGTCACGGATGTTGGTGCCAAGGCTGGGGCAGGGGGGGGGCAAGCTGGGAGGCAAACGGGCACAAGCCTGATTTCCGGATCCTCCCGACCTCCCCCACGGGGGCGACACCAGCCTCTCCACCAGCGACCAGAGGCAGATGGAGTTTTGCAAAACAAACACTAATCCCCCCCCCCCCAGAGGGCCCGGGATGACACAGCACAGACGCGGGGCGGGGGGCGCTGAGGGGTCCTGGGCGGGGGCTGGGCCTGGAAGATGCTCCCTGTCTCCTGTGCCCCCAGAGGCCCCCACACCGGCCCCCACTGCAGGCAATTTTCCTCGCGGTTCCAGCACCTTCCGCCCGCTCCCCCTCCCCTTGCGGGGCTCTGGGCTGGCGGCAGCCGGGAGCCGTGTCGGGGCGGGGGGCTGCCCTGGCGCATTGTCATTCAGGTAACACGCTTCGCTGTTTGATTCCAGGCCCAGACAGTCGATAGATTGATGAAGGCGCAGTGACCTTGCCGCCGCCCGCGCATGCTAATCGCTGCCTCCATCGATCTCCGCAGCCCGGTGGAGGGGGGGCTGACATTTCGCAGCCCGGCCCGGCCAGCCCGGGTCAGGGTCAGCCCGCAGGCGGGAAGCATCCCTCGGAGCCCGGTCTCCAGCCGACAGCGCCCCACGCACCCTGGGTCCAGGGAGGCTCATCAGGGAGAGTGTGCGGGGGGGGGGGGGGGGAAGGCGCCCGCCCCCACCCAGCCGGGACTCTGGGAGGCCGGGGGGCTGGGGGCTCCAGAGCGGGAGAGGCAGAGGGCGGGGGTCCCGGGGCGAATGTGCAGACTCTGCCCGATACGGCCGGATGGCGGGGGCTAGGGGTCCCTGCTCCCGCCACCTGGGGCCACCAGGGGTCCCGCTAGGGGGCCGGACAGGGGCCGCAGAGCGGATGAGCTGGCCCTCAGGGCCCGGGGGAGGAGCAGACGGTCCGGACGGGCAGGGCTGCGGCCACCCAGGCCTCACCCCTGCGAGGGGACAGGGCTGCCCACCTGACAATCCCGTCCCGCTGACATCCTGCCCAGACCCCACCTGGCTCCTGCAGTAACCGCAGCTGAGAAACACACCCCAGACTGGTCACTACTGACCACTCCAAGGCATACGGGGCGTTCCACACATGCGACATGTCACATGGTCGCTCTCTCCCCCTCGGTGTCTCCTCAGCCTCTCTCTGTCTTGTCTTTGTCTCTGTCTCTGTCTGTCTCTGTCTCTGTCTTGTCTCTGTCTCTGTCTCTGTCTGTCTCTGTCTTGTCTCCATCTCTGTCTTATCTGTCTCTTTCTGTCTCTGTCTCTGTCTTGTCTCTGTCTCTGTCTCTGTCCATCTCTGTCTTATCTCTGTCTGTCTCTGTCTCCTCTCCGTCTCTGTCTTATCTCTGTCTGTCTCTGTCTCATCTCCATCTCTGTCTTATCTCTGTCTCTCTCTGTCTCTGTCTCTGTCTTGTCTCTGTCTCTGTCTGTCTCTATCTCTGTCTCTGTCTCATCTCCGTCTCTGTCTTATCTCTGTCTGTCTCTGTCTCGTCTCCGTCTCTGTCTTATCTCTGTCTGTCTCTGTCTCATCTCCATCTCTGTCTTATCTCTGTCTCTGTCTGTCTCTGTCTCTGTCTGTCTCTGTCTCTGTCTTGTCTCTGTCTCTGTCCGTCTCTATCTCTGTCTCTGTCTCGTCTCCGTCTCTGTCTTATATCTGTCTCTCTCTCTGTCTCTGTCTGTCTCGTCTCTGTCCCCCTCCAGTGCTCACATGACAGAGGAGAGCTCTGTGACGCTGCCCGCAGGGCAGGGGCTGTCGCTGGCTGCCGGCTAGAAGCTGGCGGGAGCGGGGGGGGCGTGAGACCCACGCTCCACGGCAGCCCCCTGCACCAGAGGCTGTCTGCGCCTCTCCTGGGCCCACCCCCGCCCCCAGCCCTGCCCCTGGGAGGGCTTTAGCCGATGGGGCTCACTTGCGTGTCCTTCCTTCCCTCCACAGAAGGTTCTGGAGAGCCACCGTGTGCGGGGCGCTCATCCTTTCTTTCTCAGGGGGTATGTTTTATTCTGTCTCCATCTGTTTATCATTCATCTCCTGCGAGATGCTCAGGTCATTTCTATTTTGGGTACTGATGAATCAAACTGCTAGGAACATTCTGGAACATTCTGGTACCTCTGTTTTCTTTCCTCTGGAGTAAACTCTGAAGAATGGGGTGACAGGAAATAAGTGTGTAGATTGAGTGAGTGTGACTGTGAGAGTGTGCATAGGTATACATGAGTGTGTGAAAGTATGTGTGTGAGTATGAGTGAATTTGTGTATGTGAGGTTGTGTGAGTTTGTATGAATGTGTGAGCGTGAGTATGAGTGTGTGTTTGTGTGAATTTTATGAGCATGTGTGAATGTGTGAGCATGTGTTTGTGTGAATGTGTGAATGAGCGTGTGTTTGTGTGTATGTGAGCGTGTGTTTGTGTGTGTTTGTGTGAGTGTGTTTGTGTGAATGTGTGAATGAGTGTGTGTTTGTGTGAGTGTGTGTTTGTGTGAATGTGTGAATGAGCGTGTGTTTGTGTGTATGTGAGCGTGTGTTTGTGTGCATGGGAGTGTGTGAGTGTGTGTGTTTGTGTGAGTGTGAGCGTGTGTTTGTGTGAATGTATGAATGAGCGTGTGTTTGTGTGTATGTGAGCGTGTGTTTGTGTGTGTTTGTGTGAGCGTGTGTTTGTGTGAATGTGTGAATGAGCATGTGTTTGTGTGAGTGTGTGTGTTTGTGTGAGTGTGTGAATGAGCGTGTGTTTGTGTGAGTGTGTGTGTTTATGTGAGTGTGTGTTTGTGTGAATGTGTGAATGAGCGTGTGTTTGTGTGAGTGTATGTGAGTTTGTGTGAGTGTGTGTGTTTGTGTGAGTGTGAGCGTGTGTTTGTGTGAATGAGCGTGTGTTTGTGTGAGTGTGTGTGTTTGTGTGAGCGTGTGTTTGTGTGAATGTGTGAATGAGCCTGTGTTTGTGTGAATGAGTGTGTGTTTGTGTGAGTGTGTGTGTTTGTGTGAGTGTGTGTTTGTGTGAATGTGTGAATGAGCATGTGTTTGTGTGAGCGTGTGTTTGTGTGAATGTGTGAATGAGTGTGTGTGTGTTTGTGTGAATGTGTGAATGAGCGTGTTTGTGTGAGTGTGTGTTTGTGTGAGTGTGTGTGAGTTTGTGTGAATGTGTTTGTGTGATGTGCGAGTGTGCCGCGTGTGGTCGCATGGGTGTCCACAGCAGATGCCCTGCCCCGCCTCACCCCAAAGAGCCAGACCTGCAGTGGACGTTCCCTGCTGGCCACTGGGAACATCTCGGTGCCCCAGGAAGAGACGGCCCGGGCCTCAGGTCACACCAGCTCTCAGCGGAGGGGCCCCTGGACGGGGGGCTGCGGTGGGGGCCCACAGCCAGGCTGCTGCCCCCGAGGCCCCCTGCTTGGCGCCCAGCCAGGAACAGGCATGGCCACAGCCCGCAAAGGGAGAAAGGGCGGCTGTTGGGCCCCGGGCTCATGGACGCCCCTGCCCCTCCCCCGCCTGTGTGGGGCCCGACCCGGGCGGGCGGCTTCTCCCTCCTCCCGTGTGGCTGCGCCCCTTCCTCAGGGCCGCACCGCTGCGGCTGACGGGGCGGGGGGCGTCCTTCTCAAAGCCGTCATCCTGCCGCCGCACATCTGCACATCTGGACCGGCCCGTGGCCTCGGCAGACTCTGGGCAGAGCCTGCGCGTGCTGGTGGCCGGGGTCCCACAGGCGGGTCCTGTGACAGCCACGGTAGCGCTCGCCCAGCTCTGGGTCCCTTACGCCAGCCGGCGGCTTCTCGCTCGGGGTCTCACAGCTGCCCCGTCTCCTTCCCGGGACTGTGGGCCCTGGGGCAGCCACGGGGAACGGGGACGGACTGGACAGCAGAGTCTGCCCGGGCCGCCCACGGCTCCGGCCTCACTCGCCCCCGGAAAGAACTCGACTCCCAGGGCGCCAGCGGGGATCCCGCAAAGCTGACGGCACGGCTGCAGCCCGGGAAGCCGGTCGGACCCACGCTGCGTGAGGGTCAGGCACCGGCTCTGCGGGGGCCAGGCAGGGAGGCCGGGGGGTCCCTCTAGCACAGGGAGCTGCCAGAAGAGGCTCGCACTCAAGCCCGGGACCCCCAGCACACAGTAGGCGAGCAAGGCCACCGGCCGGCACACAGTAGGCGAGCAAGGCTGTCCTGCTCTGGCTAGGGACGTCTTCTTTCCGTGTCTGTGTGGCTGTTTATTCCCCAGACTTCCCAGAGACCGCACGGCCGCCCCGTGGCAGAACACATCCATTTTTACTGCAAATGATTCGTGTTAATAAGTGATATATAAGTTTATGCATCCTAATTAACCAAAAATTATTTATTGCAGCAATTAAAATGAAGTCATGCAAATGACTGCAATTTTAAGTTCTTGACAAAGTGCTAAAGTCCGCTAATGTCTCTGTTTTGCTGAGGATTCTGGAAGCCCTGCCAACAACAAACTGACCTACCTCCCCCTGACCCCGCCAGAGTCCAGAAGGGGCAAAGGCAGCATCAGCGGAGCCGGGTTCCCCCACTCCGGCTCCAAGCCGGCCGTTGTTCCAAACCACAGCAAGGAAACACTCCACGTCCCCTGGTTTGGCCATACCAGGGAGGGGCCGTAAGGGCACTAGCCACCAACCCGCCCAGCTGTGGGGCACGGGGCACAATGCGGCCCTCACTGTGGGGGCCAAAGGGCCAAGCCCCCTGCACCAGCCCTGCTGTCATGGCCTTGCTCTGTGACTGTCATAACTGAAATGTCACCTTTGCCTCCATCCACCCATCCATCCAATTACCCACCCATCCATCTAACAACCCACCCACCCATTCATCCACCCACCCATCCATCCAATTACCCATCCATCCATCCATCCATCCATCCATCCATCCATCCATCCATCTATCCACCTATCCATCCATCCACCCATCCATCCACCCACCCACCCATCCATCCATCCATCCATCCATCCACCTATACATCCATCCATCCATCCACCCATTCATCCATCCATCCATCCACCCATTCATCCATCCATCCAATTACCCATCCATTTGTACATTAACCCATCCATCCATCCATCCATGTATCCAACCACCCATCCATCCATTTACCCATCTAGCCTCCATCCACACACTCATCCAATTATATATCCATTCATCCATCCATCCATCCATCCACCCACCCATCCATCCATCCATCCATCCATCCACCCATTCATCTATCCATCCATCCATCCATCCATCCACCCATTCATCCATCCATCCAATTACCCATCCATTTGTACATTAATCCATCCATCCATCCATCCATCCATCCATCCATCCATCCATCCATGTATCCAACCACCCATCCATCCATTTACCCATCTAGCCTCATCCACCCACTCATCCAATTATATATCCAGCCATCCAGCCATCCATTCATTCTTCCATCCTTCCACCCACCCCCATCTATCCTCCATCCATCCATCCACCCACCTCTCCATCCTCCACCATCCATCCATATGTCTAACCAACCATCCAGTCATCAATCCACAAGGTGATTACTAGTCCTCTACTAATTACTTGAGAACTTTTCCAAGGCACTTCCAACTTGCTTGTCCCAAAACGTTCATTCATCTCCAAATTTTCAACATTGGTGACTAATCCACGATAGTCCTGTGGACCAAACTCCTGTGGATCAGGAGAGCGCAAGGGGCAGAAGTTGTCTAAACCTGTGGCGTTAGCTGGGTGGGACCCTGGGCAACAGGACCCAAACCTCCTCCTCTTTCTGGCTTTCTGGTTTGGCCCCTCACGGCCACAGGAAAGCTGCCACGGCTCCAAGAACCATGTCCTTGCACGGAGACACCCTAAAGTGCAGTAGGAAAGTACAGAATGAGGAATCTTCCTTCTATTCACTACTCCCTCCCCGGGGCAGGGCCTGCTCCAGACTCTGCACGCAGTGCTCAGAGGGTAGGTCACACCCCTCCCGCCGTCAGTCAGGACAACGGCGGGTGGGACCAATCTGAGCTGTGCTGTGAACCGGGCCTGGGGCCAGAGACGTGGACGCAGCCCCCAGGGAACACGTGCCCCGTGCCCTCCGAGCCCCTGACGGCCTCGCCCTTGGGGTCTGCAGGTGGCTGTGCTGTGAGCCGGGCCCGCCCCCGCCGCACCCCCCCATCGCCCGCGCCCCCTGCCCCTGACCTCCGTGGGCCCAGCTCGAGCCGGGGGAGCCAAGAGTGGAGCGCCCCGTCCACCCCTGGCCGAGGGTCATCTGGGCAGCCCGCGGGACCCTCCCCACATGTTTCAGGGTGTGGCAATACCCGAGTGACAGCCGCAGTCGCTAGGGCTTGCCTTGGCCCCCTGCGGGGACGGTCCCGGTGACTGACCACAGCTGTGCCCGGTCTCCCGGCTCCCGGGGGCAGGGGGGTCAGCGGCTCACAGACATGTCTGCCCAGCTCACGGCAGGCGGCAGGCGGCAGGCCTGGGGCTCCCTCAGCCGCGCCTTCCTCGGCCCTCTGTCTCTCACTCTCTCACTCTCTGCTCCGCCCGTCTCTCCCCTCTCTGTCTCTCTGTCTCTGTCTCTGCTCTGCAGCAAGGACCTTTGTGTCTGTGCCTCGGTTCCCTTTGGTCTCGGTCTGTCTCACAGTCTCTCTCCCTCTCCCTCCTTGTCTCCCTCCCTCTCTCCCTCCCTCTCCTCCTCCCTCTCTCCCTCCCTCTCCTCCTCCCTCTCTCCCTCCCTCTCTCCCTCCCTCTCTCTCTCCCTCTCCCCCTCCCTCTCTCACTCTCTCTCACTCTCTACCTCTCTCCCTCCCTCTCTCTCTCTCCCTCCCTCTCTATGTCTCTCTCCCTCTCCCTCTCTCCCTCTCTCTCTCCCTCTCTACCTCTCCCTCCCTCCCTGCCTCTCTCTCTCCCTCTCTCTCTCCCTCTCTCTCTCCCTCCCTCTCTCCCTCCCTCCCTGCCTCTCTCTCTCTCTCTCTCTCTCTCTCTCTCTCTCTCTCTCTCTCTCATGCTTCTGGCCTCCTCCCATTGCTCTCCTTGTTTCTCCCTGATTCTGGGTCTCTGTCTCTCTGTCTCTCCATCACTCTGTGTCTCTCCCAATCTCTGTCTCTGTCTCATGCCTTTATCTCTGCAGCTGTCTCTCTCCATCTCGCAGTCTCTCTGTCACTCCATTTCTCTCCCCATGTGCCCCTCCCTCCCCCATCTCAGTAATATTCTCCATTACTCAGCGTGTCAAACTCTGTGAGCGGGAGAGAGAGAGAGAGAGAGAGAGAGAGAGAGAGAGAGAGAGAGAGAGAGAGAGAGAAAGAGAGAGAGCGGGAGAGAGAGAGAGCGGGAGAGAGAGAGTGGGAGAGAGAAAGAGGGAGAGAGAGAGAGAGAGAGAGAGCGGGGGGAGAGCAGGAGAGAGGGAGTTGGGGCGTGGGGGAGAGGGGTTGAGAGGGAGCAAGCAGGGGAGTCTCTGCCCCGTGTCAGGGCCCGGGCTGGGCCGAGTGCAGACTCCGCAGGGCCGTCTCCCCCCGCCCTGCCCCAGAGGGACCCGCCGCAGACACTGCAGCCTTGCGCTCTGCTGCCACTGCGGAGAAACCGTGACCACGCCCCTCGTGGCCTCTGCAGTCACCGCGCCTTCTGGAAGCTCAGCCCCGCCGCACTGGCCCGGCTTGGCGCAGGCTGGGACAGACCCGCTGCCCCGGGGGCCAAGCCACACACACACACACACACACACACACACACACACACGGGCGGGAGCTGGCAGGGGCAGTACCCTCGAGACCCCATCCCCAGGCACGGGGTGGGGGCTCCGGAGGTGTCTAGGCTGAAAGAAAACCCCCAAATTCTGTGCAAGGAAAGTGTGTGCGTGCCTGTTTGTCGGTGCGCATCCACAGGCCCTGCAGTTTCCGTGTCCATGTGTGTCGGCCATGTGTGTGCCGTGCGTGTGCCTACTGTGCCTGTGTGTTGCTGTGTGTATCTGTCTGCATACGCCCGCGTGTGCCTGGACGTGTGCCTCTGTGTGCCCACCTGTGTGTGGGCCTCTGTGTGCCCACATGAATGTGCCTGCGTGTCCCCATGTACGTTCCGTGTGCCCGCGCGTGAGCCCGTGGTTGCTGCAGAGAGATGTCTTTCTACGTGGATTTACTTCTTTCCTCAGTGGGGAAAAATAAAATCCGTGTTGACATAGAAACACCCTCCCCCCCGCTACGGACCCTTAGGACCCTTATCTCAGGCAAGGTGTGTGTGTGTGTGTGTGTGTGTGTGTGTGGCCAACCAGACAGTGGGAGGGTTTGTCTCGGGGAAGTGTCTCTTTGAGACCACCACCACATAAGCACGGGGACACACACACACACACACACACTCAGGGACCACGCACACGCGTGTGCAAGAGGACGTGCTGACACTAAGGCCGAAGGGGACCTGTCACTCCCTCATGCCCTGCGGGAAGAGCCCCAGTCTCCATGTCTGAGCACGCAGGCTGTGTGTGTGTGTGTGTGTGTGTCTGCCCGGCGCAGGCGAAACTTCCTCCCCGCAGTCTCATTCCTCAGCGCTATCACCGGGCAGAATCCTGGCTCCTGGGAGAGAATTACAGCCGGGGAGGAAAGCGCGCTCATAAATTCTGTCTCGACAAGAAAAACAATGTGTGTGTGTGTGTGTGTGTGGTGTGTGTCGGTGGCAGAGACATGCCTGAGCGCCTGATCTATCTCTCCTCAAGGACAGAAATCACAGCCCTCCTCCCCCCCACACAGTGCCCTCTCCCGCACACACAGAACAGGCACACGCTCACACACACACTCACACTCACAAACTCACACACATGCACACACACGCTCACACACTCACACGCTCACACACACGCTCGGTGCCTTCCCACTGCGGACCTGGGAAAAGCTGCTCCTTCCATGTGTGTGTTCATGCATGTGTGCATGGTGTGTGTGTGTGTGTGTGTGTGTGTGTGTCTGCATCCAGGCGGAACTCGGCAAGAGGGTTTGGAAAGTCTCTTTCCTTGAGTCAGAGACACTGCAGCAGCACGTGCACTACTTGCTTTGCACACAGCGGGCCCGGGTTCGAAATCCCCCACATCCCATCCCTGTGGGGATCTGCCAGGAGTGGTTCCTGAGTGCAGAGTCGGGACTAAGCCCAAGCACCACGGGGTGCGGCCCCCAAACCAAAGGAAAGTCGAAGGAAGGGCCTTTCCAGAGACTGAGTGCGTCCACGCGCTCTCACACACATGCGAATCTTGAACACACTCATTAACACACATGCACACACTCGCCCCGACGTGCACACAGTCCGCGTCCTGGTGAGGAGATGATTGCCGCCCAGATGGTGCCCAGAGCCTCTTTCCGGCCCGGCTGTGTCCAGCGAGAGGCCCTGACCCGGGGACTCGGGCCCAGCCCTTCGCCTGTAGGCCCACACCACACACGGTGCACACGCGTGCACACATGCGCGTCCATACAGGCACCGATGCTCTCCACATGGTGGCCAGCTCTCCCACCCCAGGGATGAAACACACATCGGAGAGAAGCCTGCTCACCTCCCACACCAGAAAATGTGAGTGTGCGAGTGTGTGAGAGTGTGCGAGTATATGGGAGTGTGTGAGAGTGAGTGTGTGTGTGAGTGTATGCATGTGGGTGTGTGTATGTGTGAGTATACGTGTGTGAGTGTGTGTGAATGCGTGTGAGTGTGTGAGAGTGTGTGAGTGTGTGAGAGTATGAGTGTATGGGCATGTGTGTGAATGTGAGAGTGTGTGAGTGTGAGTGTGGGAGTGTGGGAGTGTGTGTGAGTATGAGTATGGGAGTGTGTGTGAGAGTGTGTGAGTGTGAGTGTGGGAGTGTGTGTGAGAGTGTGTGAGTGTGTGTGAGTGTGAGAGTGTGTGAGTGTGAGAGAGTGTGTGAGTGGGTGTGAGAGTGTGCGAGGGTGCGAGGGTGCGTGTGCTTATGGAGCAGGGAGCCCTCCCCTCCCAAGGGCTCTGTCAGCCTGAGCCCCCAGAGGCCGCGGTGCCCGCGCACGCAGACGCTCTCCCGGCACCCTGGCACGGGTCGCCGGGCAGAAGCCCTGGGCGTGCGCTGCAGATGAGCTCGCCCTGTCCTCCCCTCTGGCCCGGGTTAGTGCTCCGCCCACCGTTCCGAAGAGAACCTTCCATGCTCCTGGAGGGAGTGGCCCTCGGAAGCCTGTCACCCTTTAAAGCTCTGCCATCAGCCAGAAATAGTGCACGCACGCACACACACACACACACACACACACACACACACACACACACACACACAGAGCAAGAAAGGTTGGTGCATGTACGTGCACACGTGTGTGTGTGAGTAAGCAAGAAAAATCCCCTCCTTTGAGCTCATGTGCATAAATATCTCTACATTTATCTGTTCTTTTTTTCTAGAAAGAGGGAGAAAAACACCCCAACAGACACACACACAGAGAACTCAGACTCTCGTCTGTTTGTATTCCCTGGAAAATGAACAAGCGAACAAACACTCTATTTCTCGGCTTGCAGGAAATTATATGTGTTGGTCTCGGGTGAGGGAAAAAAAAAAAAACAACGACCATCTATTTCCACAAAGTCGCTGTTTAAAATTCAGGGGCAGAAAGGCTCCTTCCCATATAAAAAGGCTCCCTCCCACACCACACACACACACACACACACACACACACACACACACACACACACACACACACATACACTCACACATTTACTCACTCCATCCAAATACAGAAAAAAGAATGAGTTCTCCATATGTGTAGGAAAAACCCTCAATTTTTTAGACTCTTCACATAGAAAAAAAAAATGTGCAGCCCTCCCTGAGCAGAAAAACTGTGCATCTCACACACATGCACACACACACACACACACACACACACACACACACACAAGCTCACGGTGTCGGAAGTCTGTTTTCCCCTCTCATCTGCGGCACCTGAGTTACCGGCAGTTTGTCATTCTCGGCTCACAGAAACTCGCCCGTCTCAGGGCACAAATGTTCTGTCCCTCTCAGAAAATGTTCCCTTTACGCTTTTCAACACCCCAAAATAATCCCCTCTCCCCACGAAAGCACTGTCATCGACACGCGTGCAGGACGGGCAGAGAAGCGCCTCTGGCTCCCGGGGCCATCACACTGAGGCGGAAGGGCTGCGTGTTTCCAGAGAGAAAAGGCCTTTCCCCTCCCCTGCCTCTCCCTGGCTCTGCTCACGCTCAGACCCGTCTCCCACGAACACGGGCACATGCGGCGGCTCCCTGTCCGCACATGTCTCCCGGGAAACAAACACGACCTCTCAGTTTGCGGACGGTGTCACGGAGGTACCTGCATGGTCAGGAAACGTCCTCCAGGCCCCCCTGTGCCAGGAGAGACGGGCCCCAGGGAACCCGAGTCCACACAGACGTACCCTCTCCCCGAGGGCTTGAGCCCCAGGCCTGCCCGCTGCCCTGTCCACACACACACACACACACACATGCACACGCACGTGCACATACCACACACACACACATACACACATGCACACACAAACACACAAACACGCACACCCATAATACATGCATCCACACGCACACACACAACACATGCACACATGCACACACACACGTACCTACACGATGGTACCTGTGTGTTTGTATCTGTCTCTGTGTGTCTGTCTCTGTGTATTTGTGTGTGCCTGTGTGTGTGTGTCTGTGTACATGCACAAACATTCTCTCTTGCAAGGAGGAGAAAATCAATCTCTGTCTCTGGCAGAAAATTCCTGGTTTCTGTCCCAGCGGCCAGGACAGGCCCCTCTTCCTCCACCCCTTCCCGAGCGTCTGCACACTCCGCTGCTCCAGCCGCGTCCCACCCTTCGCACAAAGGGGGCTTCCGTCTCGCCTGATTTCCACATCCTTGGAAAAGCGGGTCTGCGTTTCTCTCTGGCGAGGCCCAGCTTGGCCTGTGTGTCTGTCACACACACGCACGCACACGCACATACACACGCATGCACACGTGCCACACACAACACACACACACACAACACACACACACGCGTGCGCGCGCACACACATGCACACCCCCTGTGTTCTGTTTTTGCTTTTGTGTGCTGTAAAAGCCCTAGGCTCCCCCCCTCCCCAAGCCCCTGCCCAGCCTCAAGCAGACAGGGAGTTCAGCCCCTAAGGGCGCGAGTCAGGACAGACAGACAGACACTCGGCCCCCACCCCAGGCTGCACAACGGGGGCTGAGTGAGGGTCTGGACGCCCCCTTTGTCAGAGCCACTCCAGGCAGGGAATCAGGTGCCCGGATATCCCAGCAAGGAGGGCCCGAGACCCCCAGGACCCCTCCCCACTCTATGGCGCCCAGCCGTGCCCCAGCTCCCGGTGGGCGGGGGTCTCTCCCTCCGGCAGCCGCTCGAGGGGGGAGCACTCCCCGCAGACCCCTCCTGCAGAGGGCCCGCCGCCCCCACGCACCCAGCTCACTCGCTGCACAACAGCGCGCCCACGTGGCCACTGGTGGTACTGCAGGCAGCTGGGCTCCCGGCGAACAGCCTGGCTGGTTCCAGCAGGTTCTGAGCGACCCCAGTCCAAGGGCGCTGGCTCTCCGCAGTCTTTCCTCTCCCGCCTCTCCCACACGCTCGGCCTCAGGAATCTAAGGGAGTCTCTTTCGGAGGTTTCACTGGGCCTCCTGTTCGGGGCCCCAGACCCTTCCCTGGGACCCTGGGGCGGGGGGGGGGGCAGCCTGCACATGAGGGGAGGCGCCTCACTCCCTCATGTGACGTGCTGGACCCCAGAACGCCGCTCCCCTCTGCACCCCGCTCACACACACACACACACACACACACACACACACACACACACACACACAGTGATCCACCACCCAGTGGCCCCCACGCCAAGGGCATGAGTGGTGACTCACACCCTGTGTGCTCGGACCCTGCCCTCCTGTGCTGGCCCACGGCGCTGGCCCTGCCGGGCACAGGACGGCTCCCGGTCTCTAGGGCCACCCAGGGGCACCCAAGGAGGGCGGTCAGGGGGACTGGGCACGTGACCCTGCCCGCCCACCCAGCAGGAAGCCCCCAGGGGGACGGGGCTGTGTTTGGGGGGCTGAGACCCTCCCAGTCCCGCATCTCCCCCAGGACGCCTCCAGTCCGGCCCGCAGCGTAGACAGCGGCAGCCGGGCCCTTCCAGGTCCACGGGGGGCTCTGGGGGGGCTGCCAGGACGAGGCCCCACCCGCGGTCACATGACTCTAGAAACATGTCACTGAATTTCTTTATGGTTTGTTTTTGGCCAATATCTGAGCCGTGCATCCCTTGGATATCTCTCCCTCTCCTTCTCCCTCTCTCCCTCTCTCCCTCTCTCCCTTTCTCTCTCTCCCTCTCTCTCTCCCTCTGTCCCTCTCTCTCTCCCTCTCCCTCTCTCTCTCCCTCCCCTGCCTCTCTCTCCTCTCTCCTTCTCTATCTTCCTCTCTCTCTCCCTCTCTCCCTCTTTCTCTCTCCCTCTCTCCCTCTCTTTCTCTCCCTCTCTTCCTCTCTCTCCCTCCCTCTCCCTCCCTCTCTCCCTCTCTTTCTTTCCCTCTCTCCCACTCTTTCTCTCCCTCTCTCCCTCTCTCTCCCTCTCTCTCTCCCTCTCTCCTCTCTCCCTCTCTATCTCCCTCTCTCTCCTCCACTCCATCTCTCTCCCCCCTCTCCCTCTCTCTCTCCGTCTCTCCTTCTCTTTCTCTCCCTCTCTCCCCCTCTCTCCCTCCCCTGCCTCTCTCTCTCCTCTCTCCCTCTCTCCCTCTCTCCCCCTCTCTCCCTCTCTCTCTCTCCCTCTCCCTCTCTCTCCCTCTCTCCCCCTCTCCCCCTCTCTCTCCCCCTCTCTCTCTCCCTCTCTCCCCCTCTCCCTCTCCCCTTCTCCCTCTCTCTCTCCCTCTCTCTCCTCCCCTCCATCTCTCTCCCCCCCTCTCTTTCTCTCTGTCTTTTGTTTTGGGGCCGCACCCAGCTGTGCTGGGCTCAGCCCTGGCTCTGTGCTCAGAGGTCACTCCGGGCAGACTGGGGGGCCCTGTGGGTGCTGGGGGCCGAGCAGGCAGGGGGTGGGCGCCCTTCCCGCTGTGCTGTCGCTCTAACCCCCCTTTGTACGTTTTCTCTAACGCCAAGTACTTGGCTTGGGCGACCGTTCCCCGGGCAAGAAGGGTTTCGAGTGGGAGGTCCCTGGGGGGCCCTGACGGCGACCCCACACTGGTCACACGGGGCGGGGCTCGGCTCACACGGCGTCCTGGACACCCCCTCCGTGCCCCCGGCTGCTCCTCTGGGCAGTGCTCCCTGTGTACCCCACTCACCCACACCTCGGCGCAGGCCCGAGAGTGCCCTGTGCCACCCACGCTGTTCTGGGGCCCCCAGTCGGCTGGAACTGAGCCGAGACTGAGGTGACGCCCTCCTCTCTTGGGCGCTGCCAGGCTACAGGAAGACAGTGGCAGATGAGCAGATTCCTTCAAAACCAGATCCTGGGGAAAGTGGAGGAATGAGACCGCCGGGAGAGAGGGCCACCGGCTGGGCACCTTCGAACAGGGGGCAGGAAGGACAGTAGTGCACCCTGAGCGGGGCTGGCCATGAGCGGAGTATGAGGGTGAGACCGAGCCCAGCACCTGCAAAGGCCCTGGGGTGAGGGGAAGGGGGGAGTCAGAGGGCCGGCCCCTTCATGCCGGGTTTGGCCAGGGAGAGCCAGTGAGGGTCCAGCTGGGAACAAGGAAAGAATCTGTTGGCAGAGACGAGGCTCCTGTGGGACGGGCGGAGCACTGCGGGCTGGGAGGCAAGTGTGAACACGGGGAGATGAGTCACAGCCGTTTGCTGCCGGGGATGGGGAAATGTGGCGGCCCTGCAAGGAGCTGGTAATCGAGGAACGTCGGCCAGTTGTCGGCCCGGAGAGCGGGGCGGCAGGGCGGCAGGGCGGGGCGGGGCTGGGTGGGGTTCTACCCCCTGGGGCCCCCACGACCCCCTGCAGGCCTTCCTCGCCCCCTCAGGAAACCCCCTGCCCCGTTTCCCTGCGTCTCGGTGCCTCTCCGTGCCCGGGAGCTCCCGGCACACAGCTGTCCCCGAGCCCATGTGTCGAATGGACATGGGCACGCGTGCCTCCGTGCGCCGAGCTCCCTGCAGGAGGTTGACCAGATGGCCCAGGGTCTGCTGAGCGCCCCCTGCCCCACCCCCCAGCCACGTCTCTGAGACTCTTGCTTTGGGTTTCTTCCCAAGTCCCTCTCCGCCTTTGCTGGGCAGCTTAAACCCGAGACACCCTCTCTGGTCGGCACTGCTTTGCATCCGCAACTGTTCAAGCTACTGGCCCAGAGTGACGGGGTCCCCTGGTGCGTTCCAGGCCGACAGATGCTCCCCAGCTGATGGGCAACGACAGACAATCATCAACAACCTTTATTCCCGATTGCACAGGCGAGGCACAGGCAAGCGGGGCCTCTCGGGAGGGGGCGGGGACAGTCGGGGGAAGAGCAGCCACAGGAGGAGTCCTGGTCACGTCGGCGAGAGGCTAGCACAGGAAAGTGTTGGAGAGCCCCGGCTTCTCCTCACCCTCCCGCTGTGTCACCGGGTCGCGGCCCGCGCTGGCCAGGCCCACCGCGGGAAGTGCAGTGACGTGAGTCCCCGTTGCCCTCTGCAGGGGAAGCCCCCCCCCCCAGCCCTGCTCTCCGAGCCCACGTGGACGCGAGGCGGTGAGATTCCCCACTCCCACCCCAGTGTCGTGGCAGCTAGTGGAAGAGGCTGGCTCTGTGCTTGATGGGAGCCACAGGAAGGCCTGGGGACAGGACACGGGTGGGGTGATAAGGGTCGGCCAGGGCCCCCGAGGGCCAGGAGAGGCACTTGGTGCTAGGAGGCTCGTCTGAGCAGAGAAGGTGCCCTCTTAGGCCCCGAGTCCGCACCGTGGCTCTGTCACATGCCATGTGGTCTTGGCCAAGGTCTAGGCCCTCCAGGGGCTGTTCCCAGGGAGAGAGGCGGCAGGTGCCGACGGTGACTTCGCCTTTCCTCGTCTTAGTGGCCAAAGAAGGCACCCCTTCCTCACACTCAGGAAATGGGGGCTCAGGTCTCCCTTCTGAGTCTCGGCCGTGAGAGTCACAGAAATGCCGAGCCTGGAGCAAGGCTGAGCATAGCTTTGGCCCAGGCGCCGGGAGGACAGACAAGTGTCCTCTGGAGACGTGACTCCCCGGTTTGCTATAAACCAGAGTTGGGAAAATAGTCTCTTTAGGGTGGGAAAGAAATTTTAAGAGGGAGGGGACAAAAAGAAAAGACAGGAGAGGAGAACTGAGCTGAGCTGAGTTAGTCAAGCTGATTTGAGTCCAGTCTAGTGAGCTGAGTTGATTTGAGTTGAGTTGAGTTGAGTTGTTGAATTTAGTTGAGTTGAGTTGAATTGAGTTGAGTTGAGTTGAGTTGAATTGAATTAAGTTGAGTTGAGTTGAGTTGAGTTGAGTTGAGTTGAGTTGAGTTGAGTTGAGTTGAGTTGAATTGAGTTGAGTTGAGTTGAACTGAGTTGAATTGATTTGAGTTGAGTTGAATTGATTTGAGTTGAGTTGTTGAGTTGAATTGAGTTGAGTTGAGTTGAGTTGAGTTGTTGAATTGAATTGAGTTGAGTTGAGTTGAATTGAGTTGAATTTTGAGTTGAGCTGAGTTGTTGAGTTGAGTTGAATTGAGTTGAGTTGAGTTGAGTTGAGTTGAGTTGAATTGAGTTGAGTTGAGTTGAACTGAGTTGAATTGATTTGAGTTGAGTTGAATTGATTTGAGTTGAGTTGTTGAGTTGAATTGAGTTGAGTTGAGTTGAGTTGAGTTGTTGAATTGAATTGAGTTGAGTTGAGTTGAATTGAGTTGAATTTTGAGTTGAGCTGAGATGTTGAGTTGAGTTGAATTGAGTTGAGTTGAGCTGTGTTGAGTTGAATTGAGTTGAATTGATTTGAGTTGAGTTGTTGAGTTGAGTTGAGTTGAGTTGAGCTGAGTTGTTGAGTTGGGTTGAGTTGTTGAATTGAGTTGAGCTGAATTGAGTCCAGTCAAGCTGAATTGAACTGATTTAAGTTGAGTTGAACTGAGTCAAGGCAAATTTCTTTAAGGGCATAGATGAGGGAAGATTTTCTGTGAGAAACAAGAAAGCCAGATTCTGATTTTGCCCGATTGGCCCATCTTCGAGCACCTGCTCCGTATCAGGGCTGCACCCCAAGGTTACAGGGCAGCCATGGCTTCCTGTCAGCTTCCCTGCACTCAGGAAAACATTCACCAGCAGATTTATCTACCGTCTCCTCTTCTGTGTTCCTCCTCTCCTTATCCAACTCACTCCCTGCCTGTCCTTGCTCAAAGAACCCAGGGAATCTTTTAGTCATTGAATGTGCAACTTGGAGCTTGTCTCACACGATCCTTAACTGAGATGCAAATGAGTTAGTGGTGTTCTGAGACTCTCGCCCCATATGCTGCCTGTGTTTGCTTCTCTGTTGTATGGAAAAATTTCATCTCCTCAGAGGTGTTAAGAGTTATTCCTCCCAGAATAAGACTGGTCGTGTTTTGGGAAGACATGCTTTATTATTATTATTATTATTTTGTTGTTGTTGTTGTTGTTTGTATTTGGGGATACACTCAGTGCTAGCTCTTTGCCCGGGGGTCACTCCTGGCAGGGTTCGAGGGACCATGTCGGGTGCTGGGGATTGGAGTCAGGTCAGCCACCAGCGAGGCAAGCTTTCTAGCCGCTGCCTCTCGCTCTGGCCCCGGAAGGCCGACTCTAGTCGTAAGGTGCAGGTCCAGAAAATTGCCCGGAAATAGAAGATTGTCTGGGGGTTCTCTAGCCTGTGCTGGGCCAGGACACGGGCTGTGATTCCGGGCAGGGCCGCGTCCTGACTGTCTGGTCAATGGGAGCGGGTGCGAGAGCAGGGGCGGGCTAGAGGATCTGTCAAGCGCAAAGGTCACGTCCGCCTCACCACCCTCTACGGCGTGAGACATTCTCACTGGGGCCGACTCTCGCCGGCAGGTCCACCTGGGCTGTGGGTAAGAGCAGGGCCCGAAAGGTCAAGATCTGTCACGGTCAGCAAGAAACAGGAAGCAAATGACTCCGAGCCGCGTGCAGGAGAAAGAGGAGCCGGGGGTCCCTGACGGAGCCCAGCCCTGCGGGGAGAAGCCTCCCAGACCCCCGCATCCTCGGGGGCTTCGGGCCCCCTTTCTTGGAAAGAGAACCGTGACACCAGGAGCCAGGCCTGGGAGCAGGACACCTTGGCCTTGACCCAGCGACCCAGGCTCTGTCCCCAGCACCAGGCCCTGAGCAGGCAGCTGACCTGATTGCAATCCCCAGCACCCAATATGGTCCCCGATCCCTGCCAGGAGTGACCCCGGGCATAGGGCCAGGGTCACCCCTACGCGCCGCCAGGTAACGCAGGAGCCGGCCCGGACAATTGGAGGGGCTGTGCTCTGGGGGACAGCGATTAGCTGAGCAGAGGTGGCCGGGTGTCCCCCAGTCGGCGTCCAAGTCCCTGCTGAGACAGCTTAGAAGTGACCCCCTGCACCCCCTCAGGGCCAGTCCCCTGAGAGGACCCGGGGGCTCGGGAAGAGGGAACTGGCCCTGGACCTTTCACTCGCTGACCGCCCAGCTGGACAACTCACTATGGATGAATCGGGGAACAGGAGGTCTGGGGGGAGCCGGGCTGCCGCGGGAGCCGAGCACGGATGGGAGAACACGGTGGGGGGGGGCGCACGGCCCCCACGCCATCTCGGCCCCCACTTAGTCCGCTCCATTGGCACAGGGTTCATCGCTGCTGAAATAACAAGTGGCATCTGTCTCCCGGGCCCGGGGGGGTGGCGGCGGGCGGGCGGGGGTCACCCAGAGCCGGGAGAGGGGCCGTGTCTCAGGAGGCATCTGGGAAAGCCGCCCCAGGGAAATCCTGCTGGCTCAGCAAACAAGCTGGCCCCGGGGGACGCTGACGGTGTTTGTTCCCTGCTGCCCGCGGGGGCCCGTCGGGGGCCCAGAGATAAGCCAGCGGCCCCGTTAGGAGGCGCCTGTCATTTATGGCCCTGCTCCATCGATTCGGGAAGCACCGATGCTTCCGGCGCCCGTCACTGCCCGTCTGCCCTTGTTTGTGCAGAAATCGGGGGCAAGACCACCTGTGCGGAACGGGGGCCCCGCACCAGCTGCTGGCACAGCGAGGGGAGAGGAACTTCCTGTCGCGGCTCCGGGGGCCTCCGCGAGCACAGACTGACCCCGGGGCATGGCTGCGCCCACGTGCGGCTGCTCAGTGGACAGCGGCCCTCTCCCCCCACCCCTGCCCAGGCCCGTGAAGGACCCCGGGTGTCTGTGGGGACAGTTTGGCTGCTGTGACGTTTCCCCTCGGGGGGCTGGTGGCGACCTGCTGGGACCGGCTGTGTGCGGCCTGGGCTGGGCCTGAGCAGCCTCTTGGCCCCAGGACACCCATGAGTGAGCCAAAGGGGGGACCGGAGCCCCAGCCCCCAGCCCCCCAGAGACCCAGACAGGCGAGCAGGTGGGCGCCGCCTGCAGGGCAGAGCCCTCGGCTGTGGAGCCGACACGGGGTGGCACAGCCGGGGCTGAGCCCAGGACGTGTCCGACTGGGCATGACCCTGTCCCCGAGAACGGGGCCCCCCCGAGCTGAGGACCCCTAAGTTTGGGGAACTTGGCAGCTCAGGGTGCAGTGTGGCCCGGAAACTCCCCCAGGCCCTGCCCCGGCGTCTCTGCAGCTGCCCCGATTCCAGGATCCTCTTACGGCCCCCCGAGCCCTGAGACAGGGAGGGGCAGTCTGGGGTGGGTGTGCAAAGTGGGCAGCCGCACCGAGTAACCCGAGAGGCCCGAGCGCTAACAGGACCCCCCCCCCCGCCCCCGGGGCTGGGTGTCCATCAGGGAGGGGGGCCCGGGGCCCCGTTTCCTGCGGGGTTACCAGGGCACCGGCAGCTCCGAGCACCCCCCCCAGCCCTCGCCTCGCTGTGTGGGCCGCGAGCACGGTCGGCTGAACCCCCCGGCGGTCTGCACGTCTAATCTCAGCCGGAAGGTGCAGAGGAGCGGGGGCCGGTAAACATCGCCAGCTGCCGCCGGGCGCCTGACCCCGGCCCCCTCGAGGCCCCGGGCAGGGGCGGGAGGCAGGATTTCCCGTCAGCACTCGGGCTGGAGGGGCCCGAGCAAAGGCCACATTCCTGCCGCCTGGCTGCTTCGACGGACCCTCGGGACAGTCAGACAGGCCCCCGCTGCACAGAGGGGCCCAGCAGCAGCCCCCGAGCTCAGAACCCCACCCCGGGCCCACTCCTCCTTTCTGGCGCTTTGCTCCCCGTCACTCCTGGAAGGCCACTCTCTGCCCCTCAGACCTAGGGCCGGGCCCGCCCGAGGCACTCAGGGGGACACGCAGGACCCAGGACCCTCGGACCCGAAGGGTTTCTCCGCGTGGCTGCGCTCCGTGGACGTTTCTCTGGCACCGTCAGTGTCTCGGGAACCTTCTGGCAGACTCTTCTCAGGGCCGCTGGGCCGGGCGTGCCCTGGGCTGAGGGTGGGAGCTCAGCAAAGTCTGGCTCCCTCCCGGGACCCCCTTCCCGCCCGCCCGGCCCCCCGCACTCATTTCTCAGGGGTCGGCTCCAGCTGGCTGACGGCCTCCGTGAGGTCACCCTGGGCCGTCCATAGGCTGTGTGGGGGCGCTCCCCGGGGCGGCCCCCTCCTTGTTAAAACAATAGTGGCTGAGCTGCAGGACGGCTCATCTGGCCGTAAACGCTTCCAGGAAATTTGTTGCTCTAGTTGTATTTCAGAGCGGGCCTCTGCCGGGGGCTCAGTGGAACATGTCAGAGTAAAAGTCACCAGGGTCTAGATGACGCCTCCTCTCCCCGTCAGCGTCCCGCAGACGGGCGCAGACGGGCGCCGAGGGCGTCGCTGGGCAGCTGGGCGGGGCCGCCCCCGCTGCTCAGCCCTGTGGGACCCGAACTCCTGCAGACGCGGCCTGCCCCAGAGCCGGGCGCCCGTGCAGGTGCTGCAGGCCAGCAGAGGCCCCGGGCACCGTGCTGGGAGAGGGCGGGGCCGGGCAGGGTGGGAGGGGGGGTGCCGGGGGCTCTGCAGAGAAGCGTCCCCTGGACTGTCCTGTGCGGGCGGGCGTGAGCCCCTCGGCAGGGCCCGGGTGGCCTCCGGACAGCGCACCAGGCACCGGCGGCTCCGGGGACAGTGCTCGGCGCAGCTCAGAGGCTGGGGAGCAGGCGGCACTGGGGGTCCCTCATCCTCGCGCAGCTTCCCTGGGGCCGTCCACGCCCAGGGGGCCCCACGTGGCTGGACTGAGGGACTCTGGGGCTCCGGGAGCTGGCCGGGTGCTGTGGGGTGTGGGCGACGCAGGCCCTGCTCCTGGCAGGGGAGGACACGCTCGCACACGCTGCCACGCAGCTGCCAGAGCCCGGGACCACGGGAGCTCAGCCGCCGTGCGTGGATCTGTGCGTGGAACTGGGGCATGTGTGCATCTGAGATGTGTGTGTGCACGTGTGTGTATGTGTGTGGATCTGAGACATGTGTGTATCTGAAATGTGTGTGCATGTGTATGTGTGCATATGTGTGCACATATGTGTGCACGTGTACATGTGTGTTGTGTGTGTGCGCGTGTAGATGTGTGTGCATGCACTGTGTGCGTGTGCATATGCATGAACGTGCGTGTGTGTGCGTGAGCATGCACATGTGTATGTGTGCCTGTGTACATGTGTGCACATGTGCGCTGTGTGCACATGTATGCATGTGTGTACATGCACTGTGTGATTGTGCATGTGCATGCACATGTGTGTGTGCCATGAGCATGCACATGCACATGTGTGTACATGTGTGTGTGTGTGTATCTGAGGGGTTCAGATTGGGGGAAGTGTGAGTCACGCTCCCCACCGTTTGCCCACTTGGCTGGAGCAGCGCTGCCCCTCCAAGGCTGTAGATCTGCTGCCCAGATGGACACGGAAGCACCAGTGACCCTTAGCCCCCTGCCACCCACCAGCCGGGTCACCAGGCTGAGCCCCTCCCACCTGTGGCTGTCCATCCTGCCACCCAGGACACAGCATCTCAGCGAGAGGATCTTCCCTGCGAGCTGCCCCGTGAGGAAGCAAAGCAGCAGAAGTTTCCAGAAGCAGCAGGATGCAGAGAAAGGGAGCAATGTTCACGTGGCCCCCGCTGGGCCCGACCCCTGTCCAGGCCGTGTGCGACTGCCGTGGGCATCTGCCCGTCGCTGCCCACGACTCTCTGGGCCGGGGACTAGGGAGGGGGCGGCGGGGGCGGGCGGGCCGTGGCCCCGGGCAGCCCCTCCCCCTTGCGGGGCCTCTCGGCCTCCCCTCTGGCCCTCAGCTCGCCGTTTCCCAACCGCAACCCCACCTGCACTCTCGGGACGGGCGGGCCTGGCCGTGGCCCGGCCCTGGAAGACGCTCCTGCTCGGCTCCAGGGCGCCGGGCTCGCGGCCACCCCAGGGTGGACCCGCTTTCTCCAGCAGCCCCGCGAGGCCACGGAGGGAAGCGCGGCTTCCAGCGCCGGAGCCTGGCGCCGTGTGAGAGGATTTCTTGGGTCTGTTTCCTGGCCCCCGTGCAGAACCATGGTCCCCCCCAGCCCGCGAGGAGGCCGGGCGGCTGCTGGCCCGGCCCGACAGCGGAAACTCGGGGAAGAGAAACCCTGGGAAACGAGTGAGAAAATATTTTCTCTCCGCTGAGGACGGGGTTTGGAGAGGAGAGAGGGTGATTTATTGGCGGCTGGGGAGGGCAGGGCGGCCAAGGAACATCTGCGCGAGTGCAAGGGGCGGCCCGCCCAGCTCAGTGGGATTAGCGCAGGAATGCGGCCCCCGCAGCTGGCCGCCCGCACGCCCGCCCGCAGCTGGAGGAGACGCCTCACATGACGCCTCGGCACAGCCACCTCCCCGAGCCCCCCTCGGCACCGTGAGGCACCCCGAGGGCCGGGCCATGGGCTGAGCCCACGGGCAGGAGGGCGCCCCAAAGCCCCCCACATGCCGCCTCGCCCGCCTTCCTCCCTCTTTCCTTCCCTCTCTCCTGCTAATGGTACTTGAACCCACAGCCATCTCCCATGAGACCCTCTGCATGAGCTCGGGCTCCACGAGGCTCCCCCAGCCCTGCTGCCTGATCAGCTCACCAGCCCCAGCCGACCTCCCTGTGGGGGCTGAGGCAGAGACCCCCCCCTCTGTCAGGGCCCACTGGTCTGGGGCAAGCACCTGGCTCCAAGTCTTCCAAACATGAGAGCGTGAGACCGAGAAAATACTCTGGGTCAGGAGCATGTGTGTGTGAGTGTGTGTGAGTGTGTGAGTGTGTGTGGTTGTGAGTGTGTGTGTGAGTGTGAGTGTGTGAGTGTGAGTGTGTGAGTGTGAGTGTGTGAGTGTGTGTGGTTGTGAGTGTGAGTGCGAGTGAGTGTGTGTGAGTGAGAGTGAGTGTGTGTGAGTGTGTGCAAGTGTGAGTGTGTGGGTGTGTGTGAGTGTGTGTGGGTGTGAGTGTGTGTGAGTGTGTGAGTGTATGTGTGTGTGAGTTTGAGTGTGACTGTGCGTGCATGTGTGTGAGCGTGTGAATGTTACTGTGTGTGGTTGTGAGTGTGTGTGAGTGTGTGAGTGTGAGTGTGTGAGTGTGTGTGGTTGTGAGTGAGTGAGTGTGTGAGTGTGTGCAAGTGTGTGCAAGTGTGAGTGTGTGGGTGTGAGTGTGTAAGTGTGTGCGAGTGTGACTGTGTAAATGTGTGAGTGTATGTGTGTGTGAGTTTGAGTGTGACTGTGCGTGCATGTGTGTGAGCATGTGAATGTTACTGTGTGTGGTTGTGAGTGTGAGTGTGTGGGTGTGAGTGTGTGAGTGTGTGCGAATGTGACTGTGCAAGTGTGTGAGTGTATGTGTGTGTGAGTTTGAGTGTGACTGTGCGTGCATGTATGTGAGCGTGTGAATCTTACTGTGTGTGGTTGTGAGTGTGAGTGTGTGTGAGTGCATGTGTGAGTGCTTGAGTGTGTGTGAGTGTGCGTGTGAATGTGTGTGTCTTTGCTCTTGCCAGAATTTGGTGGACGCTGCAGACGGGGCTCCTCTCCGAGGGCAGACCACCGTGTCGTCACGTGCACCCAACAATTGGAGAGTTGATGGGGAAAAGAAGGGGGCTCAGATGCCGCGACCTCTCTCACATCCAGCTCCTCTGCTGCGGTCGGCGGCCCAGAAATCCGAGGGTACGCCAATCCGAGAGGACCGGCTGGAGGAGACGAGAGCTGGCACCCAGTGCCACCCGCACAGCGTTCGCAATGCCTGAGCTTCTGCTCCCCAGTTCACATCCGCTGACTCGCACCACGCAACGGCTTTGACGGAGTTGGCGAAGTCCCACCCACCGCCTGTTTGTGTAAATAAAGTTTTATTGGCGCCCATCCACGCCCGTTCGTGCCACGTTTTCTGTGGCAGCTCTCTCGCCAAGACGGCAGAGGTGGGGTAGCGCAGCGGGGTCTGCCCTATTCGCAGGCCACTTCCAGGGAAACTTTGCTCATCTTTGTTCTATACTAACACGGACATACGTAGACTGATCCCAGACATTCCGTCCTTAGATCTCGGGTTAGAAAAATATTGACGTTCGTGGCATAGGTTGCTTCTCAGTGGGAGTTCAAAGAGAATAAGGCACTTACAATTTTTCCAAGCCCCAAATTCCATTTCTTTAGTTAAAAAAATATTTAGAGCAATAGGAAGGTATGTTAACAGCTGTCAGATTTCAGTTGAGAGTTCACAGGTGCTTGTTTTATTGGTGTTTGGGATTTTCTGGATTTGAAATGCTTCAGATAAAAATTATTTCCCAGAGGAACAAAAAGTTTCAGCCATGGAATAATTGCATCTGTAGGGCTGGAGCGATAGCACAGTGGGTAGGGTGTTTGCCTTGCACGTGGCTGACCCGGGTTCGATTCCTTTGTCCCTCTCGGAGAGTCTGGCAAGATATCGAGAGTATCCCACCCTCACGGCAGAGCCTGGTAAGCTCCCCATGGCATATTCGAGATGCCAAAAAACAGTAATAAATCTCACAATGGAGACATTACTGGTGCTCACTCGAGCAAATTGATGAACAACGGGACGACCATGCTACAGACAGTGCCGTGACAGATATCACAGATACAGGGGGACACATGATGGCATGCTCCAAACGGTTTCCCACAGACCTCTCCTATCTACTCAAAGTGTTATCCCAGTTTTAGTCTAAATTATTTGGGAGGAAAGGGTTCCGGTTTCAGGTTCCCTGACACTTGTATATTCTAGGAGCGCCCTTCTATCTTTATAAATCATTCCTGGGCACGGCCAGCAACTCCCTGAACCCAGCCTCCAGCTTTCTCGTGTGGTTCTGCTTTATTTCCCCTCGACACAGAAGCAACGTATGGACCCGCCGCGAGGAGCAGCCCAGTGTGTAAGCAGTGCCGTCCAACACGTAAATAAACCCTGTGTCGGCTTCCAGGAAAAATAACCAGCAGGGGCCTTGTCCCACTTACTCAGATCACACGGAGAATTTACGTCCGAGAATTGGAATTTCGATTTGGTCTCAGAGTTTCCATGCAGAGGCCAAGACGCGAACTGGGGAGAGGTCCCGGGGATAATGGGAAACAGGCATCCAGGTGCGGCTGGGCGCCAGGGGACGGGGTGCTGGCCCTGCTCCAGGGGGGCCCGGGGCAGCACCTGGGGGGGTCTCCAGCCTCAGCCTGTCTCTGCCCCCCTGAGCCGCCGAGTGCCTTCTGGAAACCTCAGCCCGAGGCCCCGCTCCCAGCCCTGACCACACGAGCCCCCTGAACCAGGTTCTGGACTCCACAGAACCCCTGGAAATGACCCCCAGGGCTCTGTCGGGGGAGGGGGGAAGCTGTGTTTCTTCCCTCCCGGTGCTTCTGGAGTCCGTGCTGTGAAGCCGGCCTGGAGGGAAGGCCTGTTCTTGGCGCCACTTGCAGCCCTGACCGGGCGGCTGGGGTCACGGGGCTCCTGCTCCCGGGCTCTCTGCTTGCCGAGGCGGGGGCTGGGGGGCGGGGGGCAGCCTTGCATGTCCCTTACATGTCCCTTGTATGTCCCTTACATGTTCCAAAGTCAGGTCACTGCGGAGGCCACTCAGGAGGCAGGAACAAGGGTGGGGGGGCGGGGAGTGCGGGCGGGGCCGGGCAGCAGGGCTGGGGTCGCCAGTTTCTTGGGCAGGACCAGCTCCAAGGGGCTGCGGGGAGGGCAGGGGCAGGAACGCGTCTCCCCAGCTCTGGAAGCTTCCAGGGAGGAGGGGACACGTGTGCTCTGTTCCGCCCCCGCCGCCTTTCGGTCACTCGCTGGCCGCGCCTGGGGGCCTCAGGCCTGTCTCCCCCGACGGAGAGGGCGGGGAAGGACCCCGGGCGGGAGCAGACGCGGCCGGCGCAGGGCGTGGGCACAGCTGGGGACAGAGCAGCCGGTCCCCGTGGAAGCGCCCCCTGCCCAGACCCCTGCTGAGGCCTCCACCAACCCCCAGACGGAGCCACAGGGGGTGACCCTGGCCCCCACTCAGCCCTCAGTGCTCCGACCCCCGTGGCCCCCCCAGCACCCAGGGGCGGCCGGGGCCGTGGGGACCTCGGGGCCTCGCCAAGTCCTCCTGCTGCTCCTCAGCCCCTGGCGACCACTGGGCAGGGGAGAGTTTCTCTGCTCCTCGCCTTGGCGTTTCGGGTCCGTCCGTGTGGTTCCCCTGACCTGGCCTGCCGGGCCCTGACCTGCCCAGAGGGACCGTCCATGAGCCCACGTGCCCGTGCACCCGCACACCCTTGCGCACACACACCCCACGAACCCACGAACCAGGCTCTGGCGCAAGGCAGTTCTCACTGCAAACACCCTTTGCGCTGTGGGGAGGGCGGCACCTGGGTGCCCAGGGCTGACCCGGGCACTCCCTGGCGGGGTCTCTGGCCTCCGGCCCTCCCCTGGGACCTGCTTTTCTCCCGCAGCCCCACTCCGGGACACCCGGAGCCCAGCAGAGCGCAGCCGGGGGCAGCCGCCTTCCCCCCTCCCGAGGCCGGAGCACCGGGAGCCACTGGCAGCCACTCTCATGCTCCGTCCCCAGAAACACGCCGACAGCGCCTCGGGGAGCGGCACGTCAGGCCGTCCGTGATTGGGGGGAACAAGACCCCAAAGGACTGGAGAAGCCCAGCCGTCAGAATCTCTTCCAAGCTGGCCCAGGCCCGGGGAAGGATAGCGCAGGGGTTAGGGTGCTCGCTTTGCACACGGCTCGCTGGCTCGACCCCCAGAGCCACGCACAGGCACCGAGCACTTCCAGGAGCGGCCCTGAGCACAGGGCCAGGAGTCAGCCCTGAGCACACCAGGTGTAGCGCCCTCCCCACAACAAAAATTATTTTTTCAGTGAGAACTACCTTGTGGCAGAGCCTGGGCTCATGGGTGTGTGGGGTGTATGAGCACATGGGTTCATGAGTTCATGGGCTCATGGGTGCATGGATGTGTGGGTTCATGGGTTCATGGGGTGTATGGGTGCATGGATGCATGGGTACATGGGTCATGGGTGCGTGGATGCATGTTTGCATGCATGTATGGATGCACGGATGCATGTGTGGTGGGTGCTCGGGTTCATTCCAGAAAGGACAGAGGGATCCCTGCGGCCCGGGGTCAGCCACTCTCACAATCATTCATTCACTCTGCCCCATTCTCTCACTCAGTCACACGCCTCCACACACCCACCCACTCACACTCTGCTTCATTTGTTCACACGCACCCTCACTCACTCCCTCGCACACTCACACTCTCTCCTCACACCCGCAGTCTCTCTCCCACACCCGCGGGTCCTTCACTCACACGTCCTTTCAGCCCAGCCGCCTCGCGCCGTCCTGCGTTTTGCACTTACTCACACCCTCACTCACTGTCCACTCCCATTCATTCATTCATTCATTCACTCACTCGCTCAGCCGCTCCCCGGCACTCGCCCAGGTGCTGGGCATTGCCTCACGCAGTCGTCTACACACGCACTCCACGCTGCTTCCTCGCACCCGCGCCCACGGAGCCCCGCGGAGGCCGGGGGGAGCAGAGCGGTGTTAGGCAGAGGGAACGGCAGCAGCAACTGCTAGGAGGCAGGAGCGTGTGAGAGCCTGGGAGGGGCTGTGGCGAGCCCGGCCCAGCCCGGCCCTCAGCGTCCCTGCCTTCCAGAGGCCTCCGAGCCCCGAGGAGCCGAGAGCCAGTCCCCGGGGACCCCCCCAGACCCCCTTAGACTCCCACTCGAGACCAGAAGCAAGGACAGCCCCCGGGGCCAGGGGGCGGCCCCCAGCAGCCCCCCCTCCCAGGCCGGGAGGAAGGCGACAGCGGGTCCCACTGAAGCTGACCGAAGCAGCGTGCCGGGCCCCGTCGCCGCTCCTGACCCCGGGGTTCCGAGAGTGGGTGCGGGCCAGACGAGCCGTCAGCGGGGCGCGGGCAGGGACCTGACCCTCCCCTGGGCTGGGGGCTGACGAGAGAAGGGCCGGGCTCACCCTCTCCAGGCTAAGGCACGCGGGGCACAGCCCAGACACGGCCGGCCTCGCCCACCCAGACGGGCACCTGCAGCCCGACCCTCGGGCCGGCGGCCTCCCCGCCCCGGGCCTGCTTCCCGGGGACGCCTGGGCTGAGGCCTGGGTTCCTTCCGCTGCCCCGTGGGGCCTCCCCAGTGGGCCTGGACAGACCAGGCCCAGCCCCAAGTGTCTGACTCGGCCCGCTGTGCGCCCGTTTCCCAGGCAGGTACCCGCAGTGCCCGGGGTTCTAGCATGCAGTCGGGCCTCGGCTCGGCTCAGAAAGTTGTTTTCTAATTTCCCACCTTCTCTCGGGACCCAGGACACCTTAAGGAGAGAGATGAAGCCATTCGAAACAGCCCTCACAGTGGGAGAAACCAGCCCCCCCGCCCCCCCCGCGCGGAAAGACTTGAGTCCTTCAGACGGCGCGAGACGTGATTCTATCTTAATGGTCCGTTTCGGTGATGAGATCTCAGCCCCCTAGGAGACAACTTCAGAGATCTAGAATTATGTATTTTTGAAATGATATATTATCTTAAATTACCTTAATTGTTTCATTAATGCGAACTTGATCTGAAGTGGCTTCTCCGAGGGCCTGCTGAGGACGGGAGGGGAGCGACGCCCCAATCAAGCGCTCGGAGACGGCGGGGACGCCTCCCGGACAGGGCACTCGAGAAATTTCATTTAAAAATGTAATTATATTGATTAGAAAGATGTCTTCCTTTGTCTCGGAGCGAGGGAGAGATCTTGTAGTTTGAGAGCATTTAGCGGAATTGATAGAATTAGATTGAAAATGCCGGCTCCTTAATTGTGTAAAATGCAATTTCCAGGCTTTTACTGCAGAAAGAGTCGGGTTTCTGGAACCTTCTGTCGCGGCCGTGTGCCCCGGGAGGGGAGGGCTCCGAGAGGCGTCTCCGTCCACACCGAGTCCGGGGGCGGGGTGGGCCGGGGCTGTGAGGAGAGAGAAGGGCCGGGGTCCGAGCGCGCCAGCCCCTGCCTCTGGGCCTGCCTCTGGGCCCTGGGCCGTCCCTCCGTCCTCGGGAGCCCCCTGCTTGCGGAGGGACAGTGGGGGAGGCCCCGTCCTCGCAAAGCCGTCGGGGGACGTTACCTCAGGCCCGCCCGGGTGCGAGCCAGTCTGGGCTTTCCTGGGAGGGCCCGAGGGCGCCAGGGTGCGGAGGGCTGGGGGGAGGCCCCGGCCCCGAGGAGCAGGGGCGCGGCCTGAGCGGCAGAGCCCTGCGTGGCCAGCTCAGTGGCCGAGGGCTGCGGGCAGGAGCCCAGCGTCCAGCTCGGCCTGCGGAGACCCCGGCTGGCCTGAAGGCCAAAGGCCGGGGACAGCGCGTGGCCAGACAGTGGCGCCAAGGCCAGTCCTGGAGGCCGAGGGCACAGCGCGTGGCCAGGTGGCGGCTCCCGCGGCAAACTGTGACCAGCACTGGCCCCCGGGAGGGTCACGGGGAAACGCTCCTGCCGAGAAACTCTCTGGGGCTTTTCTGACCCGAGGCCCCGAGGCACAGACACACTCAGGCGACACACACACGGGCGACGCACACACACACACGGGCGAAGCACACACACACATGGGCAACGCACACACACACACGGGCGACGCACACACACACACACGGGCGACGCACACACACACACACGGGCAACGCACACACACACGGGCGACGCACACACACACATGGGCGACACACACACGGGTGACACACACACGGGTGACGCACACACGGGCGACAGCCTCCACCTGCGCCACACATGCTGCTCACCCCCCCCCCGCGTGGGCTGTGCTCAGGCCCCGCCGCTCCCCTCGCCCCCCGGAGGTGGGAACCGAGGGCTGGGGTCTCAGGGTCCCCGTCAGAGCCGGCCCCGGCTGGGCCCCGGGCTCCCGGCCCTGCACACGTTCCTCGCACTCGCAGCTGGGCAGGGCGGCCACACTGGCCCAGGCTGCCCAGGGCCCCGGAGCAGGCCCCTGCAGGGCGCGTGCTGGCAGCGCCGGGGTCTAACTCTGACCAGCACTGGCCCCCGGGGTCTGACTCTGACCAGCACTGGCCCCCGGGGCCTGAGCGCCCCCATCCCCGCTCTGCTGAGGCTCCTTTGCTGCCCGTCACTCTGCAGCCAGACAAGCCCTCGGTCTCCGTGGGCCCAGCCGGGCTCCAATGGTGGGCAGGTGGCGGGCGGCAGAGCCAGGACCAGGAGGACCCCCAGGGCTGGCCGGAGCGAGGAGGGGAGCCCGAGCACTCGGGGGCTTCTCTGGGGAGAAGGACTTGGGGCTTGTCCCCAAATAAGCCACAGAAAACGCTCGTGTCCCACGGGGCTGAGCTGCCCTGGAGCTAGGAAGTCTGAGTGTGTGTGTGTGTGTGTGTGTGTGTGTGTGTGTGTGTGTGTAGAGAGAGAGTCTGAGTGTGTGTGTGAGAGAGTGTGAGTGTGTGTGAGTGTGTGTGAGTGTGTGCATGTGTGTGAGTCTGTGTGGATGTGTCAGTGTATATGTGAGTATGTGCTTGTGTTTGAGTGTGTGTGCGCATGTGTGTGAGTGTAAGCATGTGTGTAAGTGTGTGCATGTATGAGTATGTGAGTATGCGTATATGTGAGTGTATGTGTGTGTGAGAGTGTGCATGTGTGTGTGCATGTGTGTGTGTGGTCCAGACAGAGTGCCATCAGTGGCATTTGCTGGGCCCAGCACCCTCCCTGCTTGGTGAGTGCCGAGGAAGGTGAGATGCTCCTACAGCAGTGCTCACCAGGATGCTGGCTGGGTGCCCGAGACAGAGGCGACTCAGGAGAGAGTTCTAGAAGCCATCATTGGCCTTGCAGCCCCGGGCGGTGTTTGCTCTGACTCCCAGGCCCCTCAGCGGGGAGCCCCGTTCCCCATGGGCTCGGGGACGCACACGTGTCCCGTGTCGGGGAGCAGTTCTGGTGCCTCTTCACGTGCTCGGGAGGCCAAAGCGTTTCCAAGGTGGGTTTTCTCTGCCTTGGAAAGGTGGGTGGGGGCCGGAGCCACAGTCCAGCAGGAGGGCACTCGCCTGGCACGCAGCTGCCCTCGGTTGGACCCCCAGCGCCCACAGGCTCCCCGAGCACCTCCGGGAGTAACTCCTGAGTCAGAGCCAGGAGGAACCCCTGCGTGTGACCCAAAACTCTGGAAAACATAATAAAAGGGACAGACGTGGGGAGGGGCTGAGGCCGGCTGGGGAGACCGCGTCGGGGGGGGTTCGCCCACCCTCAGGCCGGCAGCGGCCTCGGCCCGCCCGGGACCCACGCCCTGTTCCGATCCACAGTGAGGCAGGAACGCGGGGAAGGGAAGGGGCCGGCCTGGAACGGCCACTGCGGGGCGGCGTGGGGCGGCCTGGCCGGGGTTGCTGCCCGGACGCCTCCACCGGACCAGACTGAGGGGCCAGTAGGGAGGCCCAGGGACCCGCGGCGCCCCATCTCCTGCTACTCGGCGAACGTGAAGCTTCCGGAGCAGCTGCCTGGAAAAGCAGCTCTCGGCCCCGGAGAGGGGCTCGACTCTCACTGCGCCTGCGGGAGCAGGACTGGCCTGGGGGCGCCGTGAGGGGCTTGGCCAGGGCGCAGCGGGGAGGGGGCTGGGCGCCGTGCTCCCGCAGGGGTGCTCCCGCTAGTTTGGGGTCTCGGCTGGAAGGGCCCCCCACCTCCTCTGTGACCCCTCCCTCGTCTGCTCCAGCTGCTTATCTCAGGGTCCTTTTCTGGATCTGGGGGTCACGTCTCCACAAAGGCCCGGGGGCCTACACCCCTGACCCTCTCCGTCCCCACCCTCTGGGCCCCCGCTGGCTCGCCGAGGCCTTTCCCTTCCAGGCCTGGAAAACCCCTCCGCCTCCGACTTTCCAGACCCGACACTCTCACCCAGGTCCCGGGTCAGACCCCCGGGCTGGCCAGAGCCGGGGCCAGCGGGCGGGCCGTGCCGAGGCTCCAGCAGCCCGAGCAGGACGAGCCCGTCTGACCGTCTGACCCTCTCGAGGCCCAGCGTGTCCGAGGTCACGGTGACTCTGTGGAAGGCCCACATGTGTCCTGGTCCACGTGTGTCTACGCTGGGGCTGTAGCAGCCTCAGTGCCCGCTGGGAGGGGGTGTCCTGCCCACCTGGCTGACAGAGGGTCTTCTGGTCAGCAGGACGGCGTGCTGGGCGGCGGTAGTGGCCACTGGCCCGAGCCGGGTCCTGCTTCAGCGGGGTCCGAGCCGCATCAGGACAGCCCCCAGGGTGGAGCCCTCTGCCGGGGGCCAGCTCAGACCCCGGCCCAGGTCACTGTCGGGACCAGACGGACACAGTGGTGGGGGTCCCGCCCCCAACTCTCAGAGGGTCACTCGGCTGCCGCCGGCTCCTGAGTCTTTGGGGCTTCACTGTGTCGGGGCCAGTGTCTCCCTTTGTCCCTCGCTCTCCCCTTCCCGCAGGCGCTGACAGCTGGTCCGTCTCACTTGCCACCCACCTCAGTGAGCACTGGACGGGGAGCAACTCGACAGGGCGGGGGGCATGGGGGGCTGGGCGGGGCAGAGGGTCTGATGGGGGCTGCATTACAGGGGGTGTGATTCCGAGACAAGGGGCAAGTGTAGGGAAGCAGCGGGGACAGCCGTGTGGCCCCAGAGTGACCCCGCAGGCTGGGCCTCCACGCGACCTCCCCGTGGGCCCCTGGGGGCCTTCCGTGTCGGGTCTCTGTGGGTGTCGGGTCATGCTGGGGTCCTGCTACACCTCGTGTGGGGTGTTTGGGTTCTCGTGCTAGAGCCCATTCTGGGTCTCATGCAGGTCTCGTGTTGGGTCTGTGTTGGGGTTTCATGAAAGTCTCATGTTGGGCCCATTTGGGTTTCATGTGGGATTTATGTTGGGCCTATGTTGTTTCTCATGAAGGTCTCATGTTGCGTCTATGTTGGGTCGCATGAAGGTCTCATGTTGCGTCTATGTTGGGTCTCATGAAGGTCTTATGTTGTGTCTATGTTGGGGTTTCATGCGGGATTCGTGTTGGGCCTATGTGGGTGCCACCCTGGACCTTGTGTTGGTTCCGCATCAGGTCCATGTTCGACCTCATGCTAGGTCATATAGAAGGTCACCTGGACACGAGGGATTCCGGGGCAAGGGGCCTATTGGGCAGGGCCCAAAAGTGCTAGGAAACTGGAGACTGAGGCAGGGCGGGAGGGGTGTCAGGAAACAAGGGTTAGCAGCAAGCGCGGACAACTCGGGGAGGCGGCATCGCCCTCAGTGACTCTGGGGATGGCACAGAACAGGCCCCGGCCAGTGGCCCCTCTGAGTGAGACGGGACGACCTCCAGCCTGCCCAGGGTCACGTCAGCGGCGTGTGGAGAGAGCTGCAGTGATACACACGCGCATCCCTGGGAGTGGAGGTGAGCACGGTGGGGAGCACGAGGATGAGGGGAGCACTGGGGGCCTGGGCTGAGGAGGTGAGCACTGAGGAGAATGAGAGGAGGTGAGGAGAGCGAACAACGGCCCACGTGACCTGCTTCTGCTCGTCCACCTTCTCAACGTGTCCCCTTGGGTGGGAATCGCGGCCCCTCCCCCCTCCCATCTCTCCGTCCCTCACTGCCACTGAGGCCGGTGGCCTGGAGGAGCCGTGAGGGGTTCTGCCCTGGCCTGGGGTGTCACCCTCGTGCGGGACAGCTGGGTAGGGGTGAGGCTGCCCCTCATAGAGCTGAGGAGACGCTGACGGGCCTCTGAGTGCTCGGCCGTTCCCCCAAACACAGCACCCTGGCGCCCGGCCTTCATTCTGGGCACACAGGAGCAGAACTCACGCCCTCATGCGTCCTGGTGTCGCTACATCCATGCACCCGTGTGTCTGCGTGCATGGGAGTCTGTGTGCAAGTGTGTTTATGTGCATGTGTGTCTGTGTGCATGTGTATGTCTGTGTCTAAGTGTGTTTGTGTGCATGTGTGTCTGTCTCTGTGTGTGAACCTGTGTGTCTCTGTGTGTGAGTCTGTGTGCCTGCGTGTCTCTGTGTGTGTGCCTGTGTGTCTGTGTGTCTCTGTGTGTGAGTCTGTGTGCCTGTGTGTCTCTGTGTGTGAGTCTGTGTCTGTGTGTCTCTGTGTGTGAGTCTGTGTGCCTGTGTGTCTCTGTGTGTGAGTCTGTGTCTGTGTGTCTCTGTGTGTGTGCCTGTGTGCCTGTGTGTCCCTGTGTGTGCATGCCTGTTTTGTCTCTGCAGTGTACCTACGTGTGTGTCGTGTGTCTGTGCCCGTGCGCCCGTGTGTGTCTGTTGGCAGTGGGCAGACACGCGTGTCACAGGGGCTGGAGCCGTGACATCTCCCAGGAGTGCTTCTGCCTCCTGCGGCCATCTCGGCCTGTCCTCCTCCTGGGCTTTAGTCAGTTTGGGGAACCCCCGGGGACTCCCGCCCCCGACCTCCAGCCGGACTCATGGGGTCAGGAGCGTCCGGCGGTGGGTCGCCCCCTGAAGCAGCAGCAGGCGGGCAGCACAGGGCGAGGGCCCCAGCCGGACAGTGCCCGTCGCCGCCTCCTCCTCGCCAGACTCCACGTGCCCCACACAGCCACGTGTTCCGGGGACCCCTCCCTGCTGCCGAGGCCCCCCGCACATGCACACACACGCATGCAGCAGAGGTAGGTCATTCTCCGTCCTCCCCAGGGCTGCGGCCAAAGCCTGTCCTCCCCGCTCCCGTGTGGCTGTGGCTCAGCTCGGTGGATCCCTCGCTAGAGAAGGTGCCGTGTGCGATTCATTTGGGTCAGCCGTGATGTCACCAGGCTCGAGGGAGGCACCTATGGAAATCACACACACATACACACACACATGCACACACACATGCACACATACATGCACATACATACACACACACTTACACATATGCACATACGTACACACGCACACACGTGTACACACATGCACATACTCACGCACATGCGTGCACATGCACACACATGCATGTATGCACACACATGCATACATACATGCACACATGAAAACAGATACATGCACACAGACAAACACACACATACACCCCAAAACACAGGCAAACAGCACCCTAGCACATTGGGTCCCAGGAGGGCTCAGCAGGAAGGGGCACAGGGCTCTCGTGAGCACTGTGGGCCAGGTAGGAGAGGTCCTGCAGCAGAGGGTGTGGTGCCCCAGCGTTTCACCCTGGCTCCCTGGGGGTCAGGCCGCGTGGGGGGCCCTGGTCTCGCAGGAGGACGAGGAAGGCCGAGCTCGCCTCTCTCCTCCCGAAGTGCCATGGCGGGAAACGCTTTCGAACCCAGCCAGCAGGAGCCGGCTCAGAGCCAGTCCGGAGGGCAGGGCCGGGCCAGGGCGCTGCGGGCCTGGCCACTCCAGCACGACCCCTCAGCAAGGGAGCGGGGGAAGGCCCCTGGAGCCTCTGTTTCCCCAGATATTGAATCCAGATCCCGTGAGCCGCAGGAATGTCGCCCGGGGCCCGGGCTCGGAAACGTGCTTCTCTCGGGGCGTCTGACGGGGGCGCCAGCAGCGGCAAGACAGATGCGACCTGGGAACCGCCAAGCTGGACCCCCGCAGCTCCGCCAGCCAGGAGGAAGGGTGTGCGCCTTCCCGTGGGGGGTGGGGGTCCCGGGGCCCCAGGGCCTGGGCCGGCTCTCGCCAGGGCTGGACAAGCCGGGCTGGCTGGTCTGGGGGCCCCGGCCCACAGGTGTGGGGGCCGGGCAAGGGGTCAGCCGGCCGTGGGCAGGCCAGGGGCTGCTTTTCTACTGGCTTTGGGGAAGGCCCCCGGGTCAATCCCCACTCCCCCTCCTCCGTCACTGGGCAGCGCCCAGAGGGGTTCAGGCCGCCGCTCACTGGGGCCCACCCCCGGACCCCAGGGCCAGGCATACGGGATTCCAGGCCCGGGGCCAGAGCCCACCTGTGCCGGGGGGGGGGGGGCTGAATGTGGGGACATCGAGGCTATTCACAGTGGACGCCACGTCCGGCGAGTGAAGACACGGCTGGTGAGGGCAGGGCCCACCGCCCGGGACCCACGTGGGCAGCCTTTTCCCTCCCCCCTTTACTTTTATTTTATTGTTTTGTTTTGTTTCTGGGCCACACCCAGCAATGCTCAGGAATCACTCCTGGAGCTGCTCGGGGGGTTGAACCCAGGTCCACCGCACTCAGGGCAAGCGCCCTCTCCGCTGTGCCGTCGACCGGGCCCCCCTCGGCCCCTCACACCTCCCCCCTGCTCCTTCCTCCCACCCGCCCTGCACCTGCCCCCCCACCCCGCCCCGTCCCATCTTTCCTGCTTCACTGCTTGGCCGGAACCTTCCAGGCCACCGCGTGTGTGTGCAGAGGCACCCAGCAGGCTCCTTCCCCGTCTCCCCTGCGCCCCGACCCCCACGGAGCCGGGCGCTGACCCTCATGGGCGGCTCAGGGCCCAGAGGGCCTGGGAGTGTCTGACGGGCCGTCTGCAAAACTGCCGCTCCGTCGGGCTCTGCTCTCAGCCGTCTGGAAAGGCTCCGGATTCTTTCCTCTGTCCCCCGCTGCCGCCTCCCTCGGGTCCCCAGCGCTGCCCACAAAATGTGGACATTTCCGAAGTCCAGCATGGACGCTTCAAGTAGCCCAAGGCCAGCGCCACTGCCCGCCTCAGCTGAACCTCAGGGGCCACCTCGAGACGGGGTGGGGGGGGCAGCAGGCACCCTTGGGGGGAGGAATTAGGGCTCAGAAAGAAAACGCAAACCTCAGATTTTTCCCTCCCTGGGCTCCCACACCTGTCGCTGCTGGACTTGCCCGGCCGGGTGGGAGCCCTGGACTCCGCAGGACACGGCGCCTCTCGGCACCAGCGTGTCCCCCAAGAGCCGTCCAGAGTCACCCCGAGAAGCTCTGCATCCAGGGGAAAGAGTGATGTGTTGTTTTCACGTCGTGTCACTCTGTTTTTCACCCTGCCACTAATTATGCTATTTCGAGAAAATAATTGGGATTGGCTCGAAGAAATTAAGAATAGAAACTTGCAAATTATATAACCTAATGAATCCAACTTTTGGTAATGAACCAGCCACGGCGTCTCACGCCTCGCTGGAGCCGCATGGGGCGGAGACGCGGCCTCGTTCTTCTCCGTCACAGGAGCCATTCTTAATAATTCATAATTAGGTCTGGTTCGGAAGTGATAGTCTCCATGGCAATATTGATTTATTGCCTTCGCATCTCCGCCAAACGCTGAGCGTGACAGAACTCTGAGCAGGGCCCGACGGGGACCCCAGCCCAGAGGGTCCGGGGGTGGCCACCGAAACCCCCCAAGTCCCCCACAAGAGGGAAAGCAGACGCAGGGAGGTGGGGTGTGGCGCTTCCGGGTGGGACCGAGACGCCTGTTACCAACCGCGTGACGGGGCGGGGGGCGCCGAGTCCCCCCACGTGCCCCTGAAAGACCACAGGAGACGCACTGAGGGACGAGCAAGTCTCGGGCGGCCTTTCCTGAGGGCCCGTTGCTCTCCCGGGCCTCCCTGCGGGGCCTGAGGCGGAATGTTCCAGAGACTCGAGCCTGACGACAGGCGAGTCTCGGGACGCCCGGGGCCTCCGCCTGCTCGTCACGACAGTGAAATGCCCCCAGCACCGCCCGCTGGCCCCGGGCTGCCCCGCGGCCGCAGCCCCACCGCCAGGCTCCCGGCCCGGCCGAGGACAGGGAGGGACACGCAGGGGCAGGACACACAGCCCTCAAGGGAGGGTCCGGCGAGACTGTCCGGGCAGGACACTCGGGACAGGCAGCCCGGGGCCAGGCGGGCAGCGGCCACGCAGCTCGACTCCCGGCCTGTCCCTGAGGGTGCCAGCCAGCGGGCCGGGCAGCCCGGGGCCGAGTGGGCTGGCGGGCAGGAGGCTTTCAAAGGCCCGCGCCTGTGCAGGTGGACACAGGGACGGACACACGGACACGTGCGGTGGAGATGATCCGTGTCCGCACCAGAGGCTTCAACGGGCTGCATGAGCCAGCGTGCATGCACACACGTGCACGGCGCACACACATACATACTCACGCACAGTCACGCCCCCATGCATGTCTGTACAACAAAGCCTTCTACACACATGCCCACACGGCCCGCACACGGCCCACTCACACACATGTGTACATGTCCACGTGCACGCACTCACACAGGCACTCGCACGCACATATCTGCCCACGCCCACACATTCCTCACACTCACACATGCATGTTCACCATCTCACATGCAGCTACATACATGCAAATTCACACGCGTACCACTCACACGTGCATGGCCACACTCGTGCACACGTGGTCACACTCCTCGCACCCAGCCCCGTGTCCCCACTCGTGTGCCTCACAGTCTGCCGCTCCCCAGTTCCAAAGCCCCCGACCCAGGTTTGACCCCTTTGTCCCCCTTGGCCCCCGGCCCCTAAGCACTGCTGGGAAACGCCCCTCAGAACTGGAAAGGGCAGCGCTGAGTCCCCCTCGAGAAGCCATGCCCCCCACGCCAGGGAGCCCTCGCGCTTCAAGGCCTGTGGGGGGTGAAGGGGGTGGGGGCGGCAGAGTCCCCCTCCTCCCTCCCACTGTGCTCCTCCAGCCTCTTCGTGCCCCTCCCTGTCTAGAGTGCTCCCCTCTCCGCTCCCTGAATGTTCCACCTCCTTACTGTCCCCTCGAAGTGCTCCCCTTGGAGTGCTCCCCCAGAGTGCTCCCTCAGAATGCTCCCCTCAGAGTGCTCCTTGAGCCCCCCTCTTCTCCCATCCTGCCACGTGGTTTCCAAGGCCCCTCCAGGGGGCAGCAGGCCAACAGCAGGCCGGGGCAGGGGCTGCCGAGGGGGCCGTGGGTAGCCCGTACCCGGGACACCAGCTGGAACCCAGGGCTGAGGTGGAGGCCACGGGCCCCGGCCACCTCGCACCCTGTCCGCCCCGTGCTCTGGGGGCCGGCAGCGGGGTCCTGCTCTTCGATCCAAACAGACTCCGGAGCGTTGGGTGGCAGAGACCTTTCCGGAAGGAGCCAGAGTCGGGCTCATAGGGACGGCAACACCCCAAGGCCTCCCAAGGCCAGGCCCCTCCCGCACCCACGCACGCGGGGTCCCCCGGCTGCTCTGACCCCTGCAGTGTCCTGTCTGAGCCCTTTCTGCCCCCCGGCCGGCGGACCCCGACACCCCCCGTCCCTGAGCTGCTCGGGCTGCAAGTGTCAGAGACACTCGAGACACAGACCCTCAGCCGCTTCCCGAGCCGCGACCCTCCCCGCTGCCGGGAAGACAGGAAGCAAGTTTCCCAGGACCCCCGTGGTCCCGCAGACCCCGCTGGGCTCACTCCCCAGGGCCCCCAGGGCTGCCGCTGCCCCACCCCGCCCCGGCCCAGCCCGGCTGCCCCATCTCCCGGGTCGCCGTGGAGACGAGTGTTTTGCGCTGGCTCAGCAGAGGGGCCCTGCCGGCCGGGAGCGGAGGGAAGGGGCCCCTCTTAGCTCATAACAAAACGTGGCTCAGAAACCAGGAACATCTGGCGGGTGGGGAGGGATCGTGGAAAATGGGCTGAGCTGAGCAGCCGCCAGCTCGGCCGGGGGAGGGGGGCAGCCCGCCCGGGCCTGGCGGCAGAGATGGACTCAGGGACCCCCGAGGCCAGGGAGAAGCAGGCCCCGGCGTGGCCTCTTGCTGGCTGACCGGCCTGTGAGACCCCCAGTAGGGGCTTAGACTCTGCCCCCAGGGGCCACCAGCAGGCACAGCCCCGGCACCTGGCGGCCCCTGCCCCCCCCCAGTGTGTGCCCCATCCCGGCCCAGCTGCGGGGGGCTGGGGGCTCCCCAGGACACGGCCGGCCCGGCCTGCCGGCTGCTGCCACAGGCTGGCCGGGCTGCAGAGACGAGCCAGCAGCACCCGCGGCCCATTCATGAGGCAACAGCGCCCCCTCTGGTCGGAGAGCGGGATTCTCTCTAGAACCTTCTCTGGGCTCTGCAGAGGGAGGGGCTGAGGGGGAAAGTGAGCAAGAGCCCACGGGCAGGGATGGCGCTTCCTCCCTCCTGCCCTCTGCCTCTCAGGGTGCGGACAGAGCCCCCGGCCGCCTGACCCTGACCCCCGGAGTGCAGGGACCGTGTCGGGCAGTGGGCAGCTCCAAACCCTGCCTGGACACGGGTCCAGGCACCCCGACAGCGGGAGCGAGAGGTCCTGGGCAGGGGAGAGTCTGGGGGCCCGGCGGGGATGGTCAGTGCCCACTCGGCATCTCGAGATGTCCACCAGTCCAGGGGGCCCCAGCAAAGGGTGAGAGGTCGTGGGAAGCTGGCCACGCCCACACTGTCCGCAGCCAGCCAGGGCAACCAAGCACAGCACCCCGGCCTCACTGCCCCCTTGATGACTCTCACTGCCCCTCCCGCACCTCACTGTCCTTCCCGCACCCTGCAGTCAAGGGTCCAGGCAGCCTCCTAGGGGTCATCAGAGCCCCGGGGGGAGCCCCTGGGGTGGGAGCACCTGGTCAGCAGAGCCAGCCCGAGTTCAGGGGCCAAGCTCCAAGGGTTCATTTTCGGGGTCGTATCCCGCGAGACAGGACCCAGCCCGAGCAGCACTTCTAGAGACCCCAAGGGCCCCCCCACCCCAGCCCTGGGTCTGCAGAAACGCCTGGATTGCGGCTGTGCTCCCTGCTGCCCCCTGGTGTCCGCTCTGGCCCTGCCGGCTCATCGCCTGCCGCCGGCTTTCTCGTGTTCTCTGCTGCCCCCTGGTGTCCTGCCCACTGCCCACACGCGTGGTCAGTTCAGCTGGGACAGACCCAGGGGAGCCCAGGCCGAGACCCTCAGGACTCAGGCTGCGGGGGCGGCCACCCTCAGGCCACCTCGGGGCAAACGCGTCCTGCACACGGGCACTGAGTGGCCGGGGAGTCCGCTGTGTGTCGCCGCGGGGAGGGCCGGCCGGACGCTCTCACCGGGGCTGCAGGTGGCAGAGCCCAGGGCGGGCGGGAACCCGACACAGGAGCTCCGAGACGACGGGGGGAGGGACACGGGGGCAGCTGCCGCCCCTGGACACCTCTGGGCGCCAGGGCCACGAACACAGGACCCGCCCTGGTCATCCCAGGACCACCCAGCCCCTGACCCCCGACCTTCCTCACCCAGGCACAGGGACCCTGACCCTCCTCACCCAGCCCTGACCCCCGACCCTCCCTCCCCATCCAGCCCCAGGAACCCCCATCACCCAGTCTTGACCCCTGGCCCCCCGGCCCCCAGCCCTGGCCTCCCATTACTCCTGTTTAATCCCTGGAGGTCCCTGGACGTCGCCGTAAGAGTCTTCAGAACCCAAAGTGTCCTGGCGGCCCAGGCTGGCTCCTGCGTCGCTGTCAGGTGTCCTGGGTTCGACCCACAGCACCTCAGAGCTCCGGAGGACAGAGCCAGGATGAGTCCCTGCTGGGACGGGGTGGGAGTCCCCTCAAAGGTGACAGAGAGGAAACGAAAGCGGCCCCTGTGCCGTGGGCAGAGTTCAGACACTGGCGTCCCGTGGAGGAGCCCGGGGGTCCTGCGCTCCCCTTCAGGGCTCCCGCGGGGCTGCAGGGACCATCACACTGGTCGCGACCAGCCGGCCCCCTGCAGGCCCAGGGCGTGGGGGCGGCAGAAGGCGGCAGGGGGAGGCCAGAATGTCACATGGAGCCGGACGCGCTCCCCTTGGGAAACCCAGGACGCGGCACAGAGGGGCTGGGGGGCGGGAAGAGCAGACTCGGGGGGACGGGGAGACCCCAGGGCGGGGTTCCGGGCGGTCGGGGCGCAGGACTCCGTGACGGTGGGACTCCTGCCCTCACCCACTCGAGGCCCCAGCCGGAGTCGCGTGTGTGGCGCCAGCTCTCCAGAGACAGCGGCCGTCAGCGCCCCTCACGGCCCTGGGCAGGCACAGTCCCCCAGGGAAGCCCCAAAGGAGACCTGGGCAGGATCAGAGCGTCAGCGTCGGGCAGGAGCCCTGGACAGCAGGGAGGGCGCTGGCCTTGCACGGGGCTGTCCCAGGTTTGATGCCCACCACCCCAGTGGTCCCCGAGCCCGCCAGGAGTGAGCCTGAGCACAGAGCCAGGAGTCAGCCCTGAGCACAGAGACGGGAGTGACCTTGAGCACAGAGCCAGGAGTGACCCTGAGCACAGAGCCGGGAGTCAGCCCCAAACACAGAGCCGGAGTGAGCCCTGAGCACAGAGCCGGGAGTGGTTCCTGAGCCCAGCCAGGAGTGGCTCAGGCCTTTTATAATGTCACAGATGTTCAAAGGGACGGTGGGGCGCTTCCCACAGGGGTCTCGAGTCTCCGACCGTGCACGGAGGTCTCGAGTCTCTGACCATGCACGGGGGTCTCGAGTCTCCGACCGTGAACGGGGATCTGAGTCTCCGACCATAAACGGGGGTCTTGAGTCTCTGGCCATGCACCGGGGTCTCCTCGGGTCTCTGACCATGCACGGGGGTCTCAGGTCTCCGACCGTGCACGGGGGTCTCGAGTCTCCGACCGTGCATGGGGGTCTCGGGTCTCCGACCATGAATGGGGGTCTCGAGTCCCCGACCGTGCTCGGGGCACATTTGCTTGTCCCCGCTCCCGTTCATTTCTCTCAGCAGCACTTTGTAGCATGTTGGTATCGAATTCTAGTTGTTACAGTTGTTAATGTTCCTGAAAGTATTTCCAAATGTTTTCTCAAGTGTTTGTTTATGAAAATGTAATTGTTTTTATATTAACTCAAAACAATCCTAGTCACAATTTCAGCCAGATCTATTTCTGCAACAACTAGCGACTATGATAAGTTCGTTCATTATTCGCGAAGACTAGAGATGTAGAAATTATTAACAGCAAATAGAGTTGGACCTGAGAGATAGTACAGCCAGGAGAGGCGCTCACCTTGGGCGTGGCCGACCTGGGGTCCACCCTCATCCACACCTGCGCCCTGAGCACAGAGCCGGGAGCAGCCCTGAGCACCAGTGTGTGAACCAAAAGTCACACACTCAAAAAAAAGAAATCAAGAGCTGTTTTATGCGTGTCTTGCACGCAGCTGACTCTGGTTCGATCCCCAGCTCAGCACAAGGTCTCCCTGGACAGAGCCAGGGGTCACTTCTGAGCACAGAGCTGGGAACATCCCCCCGAGCACTGCGGTGTGGGCCCACATGGTCCCCAAGCATCACCAGGACAGGGCCCTGAGCCCAGAGAAAGGAGTAAGCCCTGAGCACCTCCACAAACAAACAAATGATTTTTGCACCATTTTTGTTTCCTGGTGATTTATATCTTCTCTCTCACTCTTGATTTTTTTTTCTCAATCACTGTGGTTTCCACAGCTGCTCGTCATGCAGTTTCATGGGCGTTCGATACTCCGACAGCAGTGCCCCGCCAGGGCGCCCGTCCCTCCAGCCCTGTCCCCAGCCCCCAGCCGCCCCCAGCCCGCCCTTACAAGCACACACTAGTTTGTTACGTTGCTTGTTGCGACTCAATAGCTAGTGGAATCATCAAAACTACTTCGGGTGAAGAAAACTTGTGAGACCCATCGTCTCTCGCGCTGGTCGCCGAGTCCTCACCTGGGGGCGTCCTGCCCCTCTGCGGTGTGATCCGTCAGTGTGGCCGGCGTCGGCCTTTCTCCCATCCTGGTGTCCGTCCTGCTGCGGGGCCCTCAGTGTTGCAGGCCGTGGGGGAGTCGCAGCCGAGCGCCCCGGAGAGCCAGGCTGCGGGACTGGGCGGTGCTGGTGCTGGTGGGGGCGTGGGGCTGCCGGGCGGGGCGGGGTGGGGGGGTCACCCGCCCCCCGAGGGCGCCCAGAGTCCCCGCCAGGAGAGTGAATCTTTGCAGCTGGGGGTGGGGGACCCTCTCGCTCTCCCTCAGCCTGGTTCTAAGTTGACAGCGGCTTCATCTCTTCAGAAAGCAGTTTCCAACTGTCAGTATTGGTTAAAGAGTTTTCCCCCTTATTTCCTGTTGGCTGGAGCAGCAGCACAGCGGGAGGGCGTTGTGTGAACGCACGCGTGAGGCCCCGAAAAGCCAGGTAAGCATAACTTTGCGACCTTGAACTCTAGGTCCAACGAGACCTGGAAACAAGATCTTCCGTCTGCCTCCTTCAATCCCCGGCATCTGAGGGAGGGGTCCAACCCAGACGCCCCACCCCACCCACGCCAGGTAAATACCTCACTGGCTGACCCCCACTACATCCACTACCCAGCCACCGCCACGCTCCGGGCCGCTCTCTGGACCACTCGACCACGCGGCCGCTTTACGGCAGTGCAACACACCATAAGACACTTAATACCCATTATTCCTGCACCATTTTTGATAGGTTTATATTTGGTGTGAACCATGGTAACAACTCTAAGGGCAATTGGAGGCCGCCCTAAAAGCCTTCGTCCCTCTCGGAGAGCCCGGCAAGCTACCGAGAGTATCCCGCCCACACGGCAGAGCCTAGCAAGCTACCCGTGGCATATTCAATATGCCAACAACAGTAATAATTGGCCTCATTCACCTGTCACCGAAAGAGTCCCCAATACGGCAGCATTAAGAAAGGTGAACAAGGAGAGGCTGAAAAATCTTGGGGACGAACTAGACTGCCAAAACGAAGAAAGACTAAAATGATTGTCTGTACTTTCAACGCACGGACACTGGCATCAGAAGCATCCATGGAGGACCTGATGGTGCAAGCGCAGAAGATCAAGTACAACATCATTGGTCTGACCGAAACGAGGAGACATCAATCACATCATGCCATTTTCGACACTGGAGAAGATTTGTTCCTCGGAACATGTGACAACAGAGGCATCGGTGGCATTGGTGTCCTTGTTAACACAAACTTGGCCATAAGCATCGATTCATTCAAATGCCTAACAACCCGAATCAGATGATTACGCTTGAATAGATGTGGCTCACTGCCTGCAGTTTCTATCTTCATCATCTACGCACCAACTTTCTGAAGAAGAAATTGAGAGGCTCTACATGGAGCTGGAGAAGTTCTATAAAGAAGACCACACCTTCTACAAGATCATTGTTGATGATTTTAATGCTAAGATAGGTCCGAGAAGGTCGCCCGAAGAACTCCACATTGGGACCCATGGCCTAGAATGGAACGATCAGGGTGAGAGACTGTCTGAGTTCATCATGTCGACCAAGACCATCCATGGTAACTCACAGTTCCAGAAGGCCGAATCTAAATGCTGGACATGGGAGTCTCCTAGTGGACAGTTCCACAATGAAATTGACCACATCATATTTAATCGAAGGTTTTGCCTGACCTATGTCGCTGTTGTCCCAAAATTCCAAATGGGATCGGACCACCATCTCCTTTGTGCGAAATTCTACTTCACAGAGCAAGGAGAAAAGTCTGCAAAATTTAAGTCTAAGAAGGCAACTCCCAGAATGACCACCAACTGGGAGCTCTTTGGCACTATTGCAGCAACGTGGGAAGATGCCGTCCTTGACAACATCGACGAGGAATACGAACAGCTGGTTCAGCACCTCCATGTCTGTGCGAAGAATGCCGAGAGTGAGAAAGCCACAAACAGACGCCTGTCTTTGGAAACTCTCAAGCTCATTCGTCAATGTGGTTTGGCGAGAGCCTCAGGCAACTACAAGCTAACGTCCGAGCTCACAAAGCTGTGCAGAGATTCGATAAAGGAAGACCTCAAAGAGAGGAGAGCAGCAGTGTTGGCCAGTGCAGCAGAAGCCGGGAAAAGTATTCGCAACGCTCGCCTGTCCTTCGCCAACTACAAGACCAAGATGACTGCCCTCCAACGTCCTGATGGATCTATCACATCCTCCAGTAAGGCAATGGAGAGGATTATTCACAACTTCTACTCGGATCTCTTTGACAGCCATGTCCACCTGCCCACATACCAAATTCCACAGGATGGATATGTCGTTCCCAACATTCTCCCTTCTGAAATCCAACACGCCATTTTGCTGGTAAAGACGTGAACAGCAACTGGTCCGGACAAGGTCAGACTCAAACACCTGAAGAATCTGCCGCCAGTACTCATCAATACACTGGCCTGACTCTTCACACGCTACCTGTCTGAATGCAAGGTTCCGTCCCAGTGGAAAACCAGTAGGACCGTTCTGTTGTACAAATAGGGAGACATCCATGGCATCTGCAACTGTCGCCCAATCTGCCTGCTGTCTGTCGTCTACAAGTTGTTCACTCGTGTCATCCTGAATAGAATAAGCAGAACACTAGACGAAGGACAACCATGCGAGCAAGTCGGGTTTGAAGGGGATTCAGCACGGTAGACCATATCCACACAGTGACCAAACTCATTGAAGTTTCGTGAGAGTTCAAGATGCCGCTCTGTCTAACGTTCATCAACTTAAAGAAGGCCTTCGATTCTGTTGAGACTGAGGCAGTCATCGAAGCCCTAACCAAACAGGGCGTTCAAACTCAGTATATCAAAATCCTCTGCGAGCTGTATTGTGGATTCACCACCAGGATCTCACCATTCTACAAGGAAGTGATCACTGATGTAAAGAGAGGGGTGCGGCAGGGTGATACCATTTCACTGAAACTCCTCAGTGCCACCCTCGAGAACATCATGCGACGACTGGAATGAGAAGGAATGGGAGTGAAGATAGATGGTCGGCAATTACACTGCCTCCACTTCGCTGATGACATCGTTCTCATAACACCAAACATTAGCCAAGCGGCACAAATGCTGGCCGACTTTGATTGACCACGAGTGTGGAAAGGTCGGATTGCAGCTGAATCTCAACAAGACGATGTTCATGAAAAACGAACTGGTCCCTGAAGCTCCATTTGCTCTCAATGGAATGAACATCTCTGAATGCAGCAGCTATGTGTACCTGGGTCAAGAAATCAACATGAGGAACGACTTGGTGCCAGAACTGCGCAGGAGGAAGAGAGCAACGTGGAACGCCTTCAAGAACGTCAAAAAAATGGTTAAGAGAATGAAGAACCTCCAACTCTGGGCACATCTTTTTGACTCCACCGTTCTTCCAGCACTAACATACATCTCAGAGACCTGGGCCCTATGCAAACAGGATGAGAACGCTATTCGGGTATCCCAAAGAGGAATCAAAAGAGCCAGGCTAGGAGTATCATGTCTCACTCAAGTGAGAGAAGGAATCCGGAGTTCTGACCTCCGTCAGAACAGTCAAGAATCAGGGACGCTGTCTCGTTTGCCAAGGCATCAAAAATCAGATGGGCCGGTCATGTAATGCGATTCAGAGATGACCGCTGGACTAGAGCTGTTACTGACTGGATTCCACGGGATGTCAGAAGACCTCGTGGCCACCCACCAACTAGATGGTCAGATTTCTTCGTCAAATCCCTGAATGAACAATTTGAGGCTCTTCGTGTGCCTGGAGCAAGCAGATATCATTGGGCTGTATTAGCACATGACAGGGACAAATGGAGATGTTACTGGCACCCACTCGAGCAAATCGAATATCAACGGGATGACAAGTGATACAAGTGATATTTCCTGTTGGCTGGAGCGATAGCACAGTGGTAGGGCGTTCGCCTTGCACACAGCCAACCCCTGTTCAATTCCTCCGCCCCTCTCAGAGACCCCGGCAAACTACCAAGAGTATTGCGCCCGCACGGCAGAGCCTGGCAAGCTACCCGTGGTGTATTCGATATGCCAGAAACCAGTAACAATAAGTCTCACAATGAGAGACATTACTGGTGCCCGCTCGAACAAATGGATGAGCAAGGGGATGACAGTGACAGTGATTTCCTGTTATGTTTCTCTATTCTGAATTCGGGTTTAGTTGTAAAACATATTTCCCTAGAGGCCTTCCTGGTGATTCTTTTTTTTTCCTATTCAAAACTTTGATTTTGTTTTTATTTATATATATATTAATGAATCACCGTGAGACACAGTTACAGACTCACAAGCTCTCGTGATTATGTTTCAGTCTTACAATGACCGAGTCCCTGTCCCTTCGCCAGTGCCCATTCCCCACCATGCTGGTGATTCTCGCTGGTCAGCTTTCACCGTCAGCTCCACCCTCTGGCCCAGCCGGAACCCGTCTGCTGACCCCCGTCCCTGGCCGGGCCCTCGCTGCCCACCTCCCACCTGCTGTCTCTCGGAGTCCAGAGACCGGGGGAGCCTCGTCCAGGCTCGGGTCAGGCGTCGCTGGTCCACCTCAAGGTCCACCCGGGCACCGGCTGTAAAGGCAGAGCCCCGCGGCCTGGGCAGAGGAGGCACATCTGGGCTGCTGGGCACCGCGGACGCAGCCTCGCACCGAGAGGCCGCCTGGACACGGCCAGGAGGTTCCACCCTGGGGAGGTAGCTCGGCCAGAGGGCAAGTCCCCGTCTGTTGGAATATAGCTCTAAATATGTTAGGCCTGACTTTGGTTTGTCCTTTCTCCCCTTGCCACTAGGAGCTTAGGTATATCAGTCACGCCCATCAAAGTGCTCCCGAGTCACTCCCATTCCTTTGTTTATCTGTAACCACTTCTACCAGTTTATCTCTTCTTCCTTTAATCAGACTCTGTTAATTTGTAAGGTCAGACCTTGCTAGGACAGTGAACTTGTATTGTAAGTTAATATCGCCTTTCTCCTCTCTTATGTCTTTTGAATAATTTACCTTAAAACAATATCCTTTTTGTATGGACAAAGGAAGACATTTATTAATATGCTTTGGTAACATGGGATTTAATTGGCTTCAAATATTATTCATTCCCGGGCATCTGCTTTCTTTTTTTTTTTTTTTTTTTTTTCTTTTTGGGTCACACCTGGCAATGCACAGGGGTCATTCCTGGCTCTGCACTCAGGAATTACCCCTGGCGGTGCTCAGGGGACCATATGGGATGCTGGAAATCGAACCCGGGTCGGCCACATGCAAGGCAAACGCCCTGCCCGCTGTGCTATCACTACAGCCCCCGCATCTGCTTTCTTGACTTAAGCCTCAGCTGCCCTTACTTCCTAGCACCCTCAAAAGCAGGGTCCCGACGAGGGACGGGACGGACCCAGGGCAAGCGGTGTGTTATGTGCTACCCTGGCATCAAGATGGGCCTGGTCAAAGTGCCTAATGCTTAACTATATGTTAAGAGCTTGGTCATGGGCATGTCATGTCATGATCCAAAAGCAACGACGAGACTAGGCCCTGCTAGGGCTAGGAAAGACTAATCTGGCCTGAGCACTGTAGTCTGAGATCGAGGTGACCCCCGGAGAGCAATTCTATAAGCTTAATGCATCTCTTGCTATGTCCATACAAAATGATTTATAATATGAATACTTATATGTTAGTTGGACAAGGAGAGGAGAAACACACCCATGGGATTCCGCTCTTGGGCGGGTGTCCTGCTGAAAGATTCTGTCCTAGTGAAAGCATCCCCTGAGGGATAGATCTTTACCCCCTATGGATTGTAACCACAGCTATGCATAAGCCCCCAGCCTGCTGTATCAGGAGCGGATGTGGGGGATTTAAGGTAGCTGGATGAGGGGGCTGGGGGAAGTTCCAGAGGAGCAGAGAGAGAGACGGGAGTGTTTAGAAAGAAGTTTGGAATAAACTGCGGTGAGACCAACCGTCTTGTCTCCGTTCCTTCCTTCGCCTGCCACATCATCGCCATCAACCTCCCCGGGGTGGGGGAAGCAGCTGCCCTGTGCCCAGTGCCCGGCGCAATGCGGTGAGGCGCTCCCTGCGCCGCCGTTTTTCTTTTTTGTGTTTTACACACCCGTCGAGTCTGGGGGCCCGGCAGGGGCTTCTTGAGTCCCCAGTGCCGCCAGCCACCCGGGACCCAGTTCCCTGCACCCCGGGACATGGGGCTGTTGGCGCGGCTCTAAGCTAAGGTTGGAGCATTAACTCTCTGCTGCTCAATTTTCGGGAGATTCAAGTTCACTGAAGATTTGGAGAAATCGGGGCTGGAGTGATAGCACAGCGGGGAGGGCGTTTGCCTTGCACGTTGCCAACCAGGGTTTGATTCCCAGCATCCCATAGGGTCCCCTGAGCACCGCCAGGGGTGGTTCCTGAGTGCAGAGCCAGGAGTAACCCCGAGCATCGCCAGGTGTGACCAAAAAAGAAAAAGATTTGGAGAAATCATCTTTATTGCATGAAAACAAAGTAGTGTAACATTATCAAAAGCTGAGCATATCTCTCTCTTGCTATCTCTCACTTTCTCACTATCTCTATCTCTCTCTCCCTCTTTCTCCCTTTTTCTCCTTTTTCCTCCCTCCCTCTCTGTCTCCCTCTCTTCTCCCCCTCCCTCTCTCTTTCTCCCTCTCTTTTTCCCTCTCCCTCCTTCTCTCTCTCCCTCTCACACTCTCTCTTCTCTCTCTCTCCCCCTCTCTCTCCCTCTTTCTCCCTTTTTCTCCTTCTCCCTCCCTCCCTCTCTGTCTCCCTCTCTTTCTTCCCCTCCCTCTCTTTCTTTCTCCCTCTCTTTTTCCCTCTCCCTCCTTCTCTCTCTCCATCCCTCTCACACTCTCTCTTCTCTCTCTCTCTCACTCGCTCACTCCCTCCCTTTGAGCATTGTGGTTTGCAACAATGCAGATACTGAAAGGTCAGCCACTATATTCCTTTAGCTACTTTTAACACTCAGCTCTTGTCCCCGTGGTCGCGTTTGACTGACCCTAGTCGCAAGCGGCCTTGTAGGGGTCTATCTCAGTGATTCAACAACAAAAAATCTTTTTAAAAAAGTTACGCCCGGCAACGCTGCACCGAATCATGCACAATCAAACAGGCGCCGATGACGCACTCGCCCCCGAGCACGGAGGGGCATGTCCTGGCTGCCCGCGGGCACCGCAGCTCCCGGCCCCGTGGGCGCCTGAGCACAGAGCCAGAAGTCACCCCTGAGCACTGTTGGGTAGAGCCTCCAAGCAAACAAACAAAAAAAGCCAAAATAAAATAAAACTGGCCAGGATGGTCAGACTAGTATCCGCCAACAGGACGCCAGTTTGGAAAGGCTCCAAGGGACAGAGATGGACGATACACGTGTCCTCAAGGACACTGACCATTCGCGTCTCATGTAGGGGGTGAACACAGAGATGGCCCCAGGCAGAGCCCAGGAGGACCCCACCCTCAGGACAGCAGTGGCCAGAGGCTCTCGCCCGCTCAGCCCGATACAGCCACGGGGAAAAGACCCCCGAGGGCACAGTGGCCTTCAAGAGAGCCGGGAGGGGCCGGGCTGTCCACGCCCGCAGCCCCTCGCACGGAATGTCTCTCTCGCAGACACACGCCTGGCACAGAGCAGGCCCCGCAGGCCGGGAGGAGAGAAACCCAGTGTCTTCTCAGCCACGATGCCTTGGAGGCCAGAATTAACCACGAGAGTAAGCTGGGGAAACTCGGACACCGGGGACCCAACCCATTCGTGGCTAGGGGTCCAAGAGGAGGTTAAAAGAAATCCAAAGATTTATGGAAACACTGGAGAGTGAGACTCAGTTGCCAGAACATATGGGGCAAATGAAGAGCTGTTCTTGGGGGGGACGGGCACAACAATGCCCAAGTCAGTGAGCGGACGACACGGCTGGAGATACCAGGGCAGGAACGAGAAGGAGTCAAAGTCAGAGAGAAGGGAGCAATAATAAGGCGACTGGAAAGCGATGCTCCAGAAACCAGAACAAACAACACAACACAAAAGATCCGTGAAGCCAAGAGCTGCTTGTTTGCTTAAAGAATAAACAAGAGCAAAAAGCATGGGACTCACAAAGGACATACAGAAAACTCTAATAACTTGGGCCAGAAGTAAAAGGGTAGAATTCACAGCAGACCCCCCCAAATTCAAAAGCTCGTCGGAGAGGACTACAAGCAAATTTGCACAAGAGTTTGGAGAAGCTGGAAGAAATAAAGACATTTTTGACTCCTCCAGCCTCGAGAGACTGAATCAGGAGGCAAGAGAAAACCAATTAGGAACGAAGAAGTCACGCAAGGAACAGAAGACCCCAGTGAGTGTACTAGGGGCCGCCCCTTAAAGGGGCCACAATCCCACACGCCAGCTTCTTCCAGAGAGCCAAAGACTCAGGAATTCTTCCTCCAAATGATCTCTCTGAGGTCAGAATCACCCTGATACCCAAAGTGACAGAGGTATAACTAAAACAGAAAAAACCTACAGATGACATCCCTGATGGACATAAACTTAAAGATCCTCAACAACAATTTTTTTTTATTATTTTGGGGCTACAGTGGGCAGAGGTGGGGCAACTCTTGGCTCTGCCTTAGGGACCCTATGTGTGTGCGTGTAGGATATCATTGGTTTGTCCTTTCTCCCTTGCCACAGAGTTTGAGCTTATCTGGTAATAATTTATAAACTATTCTAGACTACATTGGTATGTCCTGCTCCCCTTGCCACTAGGAGCTTAGGTATATCAGTCACACCTATCAAGGTGCTCCCGAGTCACTCCCATTCCTTTGTCTATGTGTAATCACTTCTATGCTCCCTTCCCCAGCTAGTTAATCAGCTGTTCCCCTAATCAGACTCTGTTAATTTGTAAGGTCAGACCTTGCTAGGACAGTGTACTTGTATTGTAAGTTAATATTGCCTTTCTCCTCTCCTTATGTCTTTTGAATGGTTTACTTTAAAGCAATGTCCTTTTTGTATGGACAAAGAAAGACAGTTGTTAATATGCTTTGGTAACATGGGATTTAATTGGCCTCGAGTATTATTCACTCCCGGGCATCTGCTTTCTCGACTTAAGCCTCAGCTGCCCTTACTTCCTAGCACCCCCAAAACCAGGGTCCTGACGAGGGACGGGATGGACCCAGGGCAAGCAGTTAGTTATATGCTACCCTGGCATTGAGATGGGCCTGGCCAAAGTGCCTAATGCTTAACTATATGTTAAGAGCTTGGTCATGGACATGTCATGTCATAATCCAAAAGCAACGATGAGACTAGGACCCTGCTAGGGCTAGGAAAGATTAATCTGGCCTGAGCACTGTAGTCTGAGACCGAGATGACCCCAGGAAAGCAATTCTATAAGCTTAATGCATCTCTTGCTATGTCCATACAAAATGATTAATTCTATGAATACTTATATGTTAGTTGGACAAGGAGAGGAGAAACACACCCATGGGATTCCGCTCTTGGGTGGGTGTCCTGCTGAAAGAGAATCTGTCCTAGAAGAAGCATCCCCTGAGAGAAAGAACTTTACCCCTATTGATGGTGACCACACCTTTGTGTAAGCCCCAACCCCTGATGCTAGGGGGTTTAACTAGGCTGGAAGAGGGGGCCAGTCCTGGGCCCAGTCCCAGAGCCAGATCTGGAGAAGCCAGATCCAGATCCAGATCCAGAGTAGAAGGAGAATGAAGTAGCATGGGGGAGGAAGGAGCAGGAGGAGAATCAGAGGAGAATGGAGATGGGAATGGAATAAACTGCAACTGAGACCAACCAGCCTGGCTCCGTTTCCTCCTTCGCCTGCCTCGTCATCACCATCAACCTCCCCGGGGTGGGGAAGCAGCTGGAGACTACCGAACGCAGGGGCGGGAGAGATGGAGCGCCTGCCCTGTGCCCAGTGCCCTGTGCCCGGGGCGGTGTGCTCCTCCCTCCCCTTTCTTTTCTTTTTTGTGTTTTTACACATGTGCATGCAAGTGTGTGTGCTTGTGTGTGTTCATGTGTGCATCACATTTGTGTGCATAGGTGTGTGAACATGTGTGCATGCATGTGTGCATGCATATGTGCATATGTGTGCATGTGTGTACCTGTATACATCTGTATGTATGTATCATGCTTGTGCATGTGCATATGCATGCATGTGCATGTGTACACTTGTGTGCATGTGTGCATACATGTGTGTTGTGTGCGTGTGTGGTGTGTGCATGTGTGTTCATGTGGTTCACATGTGTGTGCACAGGTGTCTGCATGTGCACATGTGTATGTGTATCAATTCTTCTTCCTTATAATGGACACGGGCCAAGACATTTTTTTTCCAATCACAGAAATCCGCCTTCTTGCCACTAGGGCTAATCATGAAGAACGCTGCATCCGGCTAAAACATCAGCATCCTGTGTGTGTCCCATCTCTGTCCTCCCAGATAGACGCTCGGGTGCAGAGTTCTGTGTCGGGTTTTGTGTTGAGAGCACGCAGCACCCGGGTCCCCGTCTCCTCTCCCGGCAACCTAACAGGCCGGTGTACTTTCTCCCGCACACAAACACTGGGACGGACTTTATTTTATTTTGACTTATAGTTTTTGCTTTTTGGGTCGCACCTGGCGTTGCACAGGGGTTATTCATGGCTCTGCACTCAGGAATCACTTCTGACGGTGCTCGGGGGACCAGATGGGATGCCGGGGACTGAACCCGGGTCAGCCACGTGCCAGGCAAACGCCCTCCCCGCTGCTCTGGCGCTCAGAGAGGGGCTTTATACGAAGCACAGGGGGTCTCTCCCCCCTGCCTGTGAGCCCAGAGGCAGGCGGGGTCCTCGGTGCCTCTTCTGAGCGCAAAGGGGAGCCGGGGAAGCTCCAGGCCAGGCTCGTGTTTGCAGCAGGAGACCCAGACCCCAGCCACCCCCAAGGCCCCCGAGCCCTGAGCCGAGAGTGGCCCCCCCAGCACTGAGTCTGTCGCAGCCCCCAGCCCCACACCAGCCCCTCCAAGACGCCTGCACGTGTCTTCCAGAACTGACTGCCACACGCTCACGGCCCACACACTGGGGCCCAGCCTCCCCTGAGAGAGGAACTACTCCCGGGCCCTGCGGCTGCAAACGTGGCCACGCAACACTTCATACCATACCCTACCCGACACTTCACACCACACCCCCTACCCGACACTTCACACCACACCCTACCCGACACTTCACACCCTGCCCGACACTTCATACACACCCTGCCCGACACTTCACACCACACACTACCCGACACTTCATACCACACCCCCTACCCGACACTTCACACCACACCCTGCCCGACACTTCATACACACCCTGCCCGACACTTCACACCACACCCTACCCGACACTTCATACCACACCCCCTACCCGACACTTCACACCACACCCTACCCGACACTTCACACCACACCCCTACCCGACACTTCATACCACACCCTACCCGACACTTCACACCACACCCCCTACCCGACACTTCATACCACACCCCCTACCCGACACTTCATACCACACCCTACCCGACACTTCACACCACACCCTACCCGACACTTCATACCACACCCCCTACCCGACACTTCACACCACACCCTACCCGACACTTCACACCACACCCCCTACCCGACACTTCATACCACACCCTACCCGACACTTCACACCACACCCCCTACCCGACACTTCATACCACACCCTACCCGACACTTCACACCACACCCTACCCGACACTTCATACCACACCCCCTACCCGACACTTCATACCACAACCTACCCGACACTTCACACCACACCCTACCCGACACTTCATACCACACACCCTGCCCGACACTTCACACCACACCCTACCGACACTTCATACCACATCCCCTATCCGACACTTCACACCACACCCTGCCCGACACTTCATACACACCCTGCCTGACACTTCACACCACACCCCCTACCCGACACTTCACACCACACCCTGCCCGACACTTCATACACACCCCCTACCCGACACTTCATACCACACCCTACCCGACACTTCACACCACACCCTACCCGACACTTCATACCACACCCCCTACCCGACACTTCATACCACAACCTACCCGACACTTCACACCACACCCCCTACCCGACACTTCATACCACACCCTACCTGACACTTCATACCACACCCCCTACCCGACACTTCACACCACACCCTACCCGACACTTCACACCACACCCCCTACCCGACACTTCATACCACACCCTACCCGACACTTCACACCACACCCTACCCGACACTTCATACCACACCCCCTACCCGACACTTCATACCACAACCTACCCGACACTTCACACCACACCCCCTACCCGACACTTCATACCACACCCTACCTGACACTTCATACCACACCCCCTACCCGACACTTCACACCACACCCTACCCGACACTTCATACCACACACCCTGCCCGACACTTCACACCACACCCTACCGACACTTCATACCACATCCCCTATCCGACACTTCACACCACACCCTGCCCGACACTTCATACACACCCTGCCTGACACTTCATACCACACCCCCTACCCGACACTTCACACCACACCCTACCCGACACTTCACACCACACCCCCTACCCGACACTTCATACCACACCCTACCCGACACTTCACACCACACCCTACCCGACACTTCATACCACACCCCCTACCTGACACTTCATACCACAACCTACCCGACACTTCACACCACACCCCCTACCCGACACTTCATACCACACCCTACCTGACACTTCATACCACACCCCCTACCCGACACTTCACACCACACCCTACCCGACACTTCACACCACACCCCCTACCCGACACTTCATACCACACCCTACCCGACACTTCACACCACACCCTACCCGACACTTCATACCACACCCCCTACCTGACACTTCATACCACAACCTACCCGACACTTCACACCACACCCCCTACCCGACACTTCATACCACACCCTACCTGACACTTCATACCACACCCCCTACCCGACACTTCACACCACACCCTACCCGACACTTCACACCACACCCTACCCGACACTTCATACCACACACCCTGCCCGACACTTCACACCACACCCTACCGACACTTCATACCACATCCCCTATCCGACACTTCACACCACACCCTGCCCGACACTTCATACACACCCTGCCTGACACTTCACACCACACACTACCCGACACTTCACACCACACCCCCTACCCGACACTTCACACCACATCCCCTACCCGACACTTCATACACACCCTGCCCGACACTTCACACCACCCCCTACCCGACACTTCATACCACACCCCCTACCCGACACTTCACACCACACCCTGCCGGACACTTCATACACACCCTGCCCGACACTTCACACCACACCCTACCCAACACTTCATACCACACCCCCTACCCGACACTTCACACCACACCCTACCCGACACTTCACACCATACCCTACCCGACACTTCATACCACACCCCCTACCCGACACTTCATACCACACCCCCTACCCAACACTTCATACCACACCCCCTACCCGACACTTCATACCACACCCTACCCGACACTTCACACCACACCCTACCCGACACTTCATACCACACCCTACCCGCACTCCAAGAGTGCCACCCCATGTTTGATGGGGTTCAAGGTAGGAGGCAACCAATCATAGAGGGAAATATATCCTCTTACATATATATATGTACTTATATGTATAATACACACACATGTAAGTATACAAGGCTCCGCCTTTAACAACATGTTAGTGATCTCTTATAGAAGGGTTTAATGGCCTCTGGGTGCTATACAGCAATCCCCACCCTCTTTCCTCTATGGATACTTTTTTGCAGCATTTTCAGTGATTTTTCATAACACTGTAGCACTGTCCTCCTGTTGTTCATCGATTTGCTCAAGCAGGCACCAGTAACGACTCCATTGTGAGACTTGTTACTGTGTTTGGCATATCAAATACGCCCCGGGGCGGGATACTCTCGGTAGCTTGCCGGGCTCTCTGAGAGGGACGGAGGAATTGAACCCGGGTCGGCCGTGTGCAAGGCAAATGCCCCACCCGCTGTGCTGTCACTCCAGCCCAGTTTAATCAGTTTCATTCCCCAAAGCACAACCCTCAAACCTTCTACATATTTTTTTGCATTTATTCTGTCCTATTTCACTTTAAGACAGAATGTCTTTCTCCTCCCCAGCCCCCAACCCCCCCAGCACACACACACACACACACACACACACACACACACACACACACACACATACACACACCCCCCACTCTGCTAAGATCTTATTTTGTGTTGTGTGTATCCTATGCAGAAAGGTTGGTCCTTCTCAACCACGGATAAAAACCACGGATGAAATGACCCTTTTTTTTTTTGGCTTTTTGGGTCACACCGGGCAATGCACAGGGGTTACTCCTGGCTCTGCACTCAGGAATCACTCCTGGCGGTGTTCAGGGGACCCCATGGGATGTTGTGAATTGAACCCGGGCCGACAGCATGCAAGGCAAACGCCCTCCCCGCTGTGCTGTCGCTCCAGCCCCAGAAATGATGACCTTTTAAAGGGTGCCCTCTCCCTCCATCCCAGCCCCCCGTCCTTGGCATGTTTTATATCAGCGATCATTCTGAATTGTACATAATTTATGTGGCAAGAGGCAGAGGGCAAATTTGGGATTTTGCTTCTTCCAAGATTGTTTTTGAGCAACAGATACAAACAGGCCATTTAGATACAAGCAGCTCCATCCAGTAACCCTCCCCACCTCAGAATGTTTTTCTTTTCCCCCATAGTGGTCCTTAAAATGCCTCCTTCATGGTGACATTGTAGGAGGCCCGACCTCCGTAACAGCCTGATTTCCTGAGGGGTTGGGAAAGTGGGTGCTAACTATTTGTCACACCTCATGACAAAGTTGTACTTATTCTGTAGCACTCGGTCAAGCCTTCCTCTGCAGGCCTCTGAGTCGAAGGCACTGGATCAGCTCAGAAAGCTGCCAAAGGTCTTAGGGTGCTCACAGTCGAGGGCCCTGAAACATATAGTACACTTGGCGAGAAAGTTTGCTCCGAGTTGTGAGTTAACCAGACATAGTCTTTCTGATTTCAGATCAAGTTTCAGAAAACCCACATTACCAGTTATATACTTAACAGTACTAAACACATTTTGTCAAGTGACAATACTGCCCATGAACTCTAATGTGTCAAATAGGCCTTAATTTGGACATAAATACAGGAGAAAATCATTGTTATGAAATGTCTTAGGCGGGTTTTTTTGGTGGGTTTTTTTTTTGTTTTGTTTTTTGTTTTTGCTTTTTGGGTCACACCCGGTGATGCACAGGGGTTACTCCTGGCTCATGCACTCAGGAATTACCCCTGGCGGTGCTCAGGGGACCATATGGGATGCTGGGATTCGAACCCGGGTCGGCCGCGTGCAAGGCAAACGCCTGCTGTGCTATCGCTCCAGCCCCTGTCTTAGGCATTTTTTGAAGACCTGTGATTACTTTCCCTCTCTACCGATCTGAGATATCTTAGACTTCAGTTCCAGGGTGTGAAATCTTGTCCTACAGGCTTGTCCTACATGAAAATCGTAGATCTGGACCCCAAATACTTATGGTTTTAGAAATTTGTGGCAAATCAAAACTGGTACTAAGTGTAATAATTTAATTTAAAGCATAGAATCATATCCTGTTTAATTATTAGAATTAGCCTGTGTCTAAACGTAAGCGATGGACAGAAAAGCAGTCTTGCGAGCTTTTGAAGTCGTGTATACCAATAATTTCCAGTTTAGATTGAGAAAAATAAATTAAATCAAAGTGTTAGAAATACCTAGAAACAACTTGTCTCTGAGGGCTTTTTGCAGTTTAAGATCTTTGGTGATTCCAGGTTGAGTGGATTAAGAATTATTAGCAAGATGGGAGTCTGTCTCTCTTTCAGTTTTCACTAAAAACAGGATTAATAAAAATAAAGACAAATAATTATAACCAACTGCTTTTGAACTCAGTTGTTGGCCTGCCTAGTGTGTAGTTTGTTACTAAGCTAAGTGAGTCAGATTTGCTCTTGACTTTGAGAAAACTTGTGGTTTTGAAAACTTTTAAGGTCTTACTTAAAGCACAATAAGTGGGTATTATTGTATGGTAACTTCTGTGCTAAGCCTGTAGGACATTTCACTTCCCAGAACTGAAGTTTTTCATAACAAACAATACAACATATATTATTTTTGTTCTGCTTTGCGGCAGGGATTGGGGTTCAGGATGGAAACACCCGGAATATGGTGGTGGGAAGGTGTCATGGTGGTGGGATTGGGGTTTGAATATTAAATGTAATCAAATACTGTGAACTACTTTATATAAAATAAAATTTTTTAATTTATTATTTTTTTAAATAGTGAATCACCATGAGGGTACAGTTACAGATTTAAATATTTTCGTGCTTGTGTTTCCATCATACAATGCTCGAGTACCCATCCCTCCACCAGTGCCCATTCTCCACCACCGATGATCCCAGTATCCTTCCCACCCCCCATCCTATCCCCCCACCCCACCCCGCCTCTGTGGCAGGGCATTCCCTTTTGTTCTCTCTCTCCTTTTGGGTGTTGTGGTTTGCAATGGAGGTGCTAGGTGGCCATCGTGTTCAATCTATAGTCTACTTTCAGCACGCATCTCCCTTCCCGAGCGGGTTCTCCAACCACACTTTATCTGGTGTTCCCTTCTCTATCTGAGCTGCCTTTTCCCCCAGCATGTGAAGCCGGCTTCCGAGCCATGGAGCAAACTTCCTGGAACTTATTTCTACTATTCTTGGGTGTCAGTCTCCCATTCTGTTGTTTTATATTCCACAAATGAGTGTAATCTTTCTATGTCTGTCTCTCTCTTTCTGACTCATTTCACTTAGCATGATACTTTCCATGTTGATCCACTTATATGCAAAGTTCATGACTTCATCTTTTCTAACAGCTGCATAGTATTCCATTGTGTAGATATACCAAAGTTTCTTTAACCAGTCATCTATTCTCAGACACTCGGGTTGTTTTCCAGATTCTGGCTATTGTAAACAGTGCTGCGATGAACATACAAGTGCAGATGTCATTTCTACTATACTTTTTTGCCTCTCCAGGAAATATTCCCAGGAGTGGTATTGCTGGGTCAAATGGGAGCTGAATTTCTAATTTTTTGAGAAGCAACCATATTGTTTTCCAAAAGGGCTGAACCAGTCGACATTCCCACCAGCAGTGTAAGACTGTTCCTTTCTCCCCACAACCACACCAACAGCAGTTGCTTTTGTACTTTTGGATGTGTGCCAGTCTCTGTGATGTGAGGTGGTATCTCATAGTTGTTTTGATCTGCATCTCCCTGATGATTAGTAATGAAGAGCATTTTTTCATGTGCCTTTGGCCATTTGTATCTCTTCCTTGGGAAAGTTTCTGTTCATTTCTTTCCCCCATTATCTGATGGGGTTGGATGTTTTCTTCTTGTAGAGTTCAACCAGTGCCTTGTATACCCTTGATACCAACCCCTTATCTGATGGGTATTGGGTGAATATCCTTTCCCATTCTGTAGATTGTCTTTGTATTCTGGTCACTGTATCTTTTGTGGTGCAGAAGCTTCTTAGTTTAATATAGTCCCATTTGTTTATCTCTGTTTCCACTTGGTTGATCAGTTGTGTGTCATCTTTGAAGATACCTTTAGCTTCAATGTCGTTGAGGGTTTTGCCAACCTTGTCTTCAATGTACCTTATGGATTGTGGTCTGATGTTGAGGTCTTGAATCCATTTTGATCTGACTTTTGTGCATGGTGTCAGGTTGAGGTCTAAGCCCATTCTTTTCCATGTGGTTGTCCAGTTATGCCAGCACCATTTGTTAAAGAGGCTTTCCTTGCTCCACTTCACATTTCTTGCTCCTTTATCAAAGATTAGATTATCATACATCTGGGGTTGTGTGTAGGGATATTCCACCCTGTTCCATTGGTCTGCGGCTCTGCCTTTGTTCCAGTACCATGCTGTTTTAATTGTTACTGCTTTGTAGTAGAGTTTAAGGTTGGGGACGGTGATGCCTCCCATCGTCTTTTTCCCAAGAATTGCTTTAGCTATTCATGGGAGTTTGTTGTTCCTTATGAATTTCAGGATTGCTTGATCCATTTCTTTGAAGAATGACATGGGTATCCTTCTAGGGATTGCGTTAAATCTGTATAATGCTTTGGGGAGTATTGCCATTCTGACAATGTTGATTCTCACTAACCATGAGCAGGGGGTATGTTTCCATTTCCTTGTGTCCTCTTTCATTTCATGGAGTAGAGTTTTATAGTTTTCTTTGTAGAGGTCCTTTACTTCCTTAGTTAAGCTGATTCCGAGGTACTTGATTTTCTGGGGCCTGATTGTGAACGGATTGCTTTTTTCATGTCGCTTTCCTCTGTCTCATTATTTGCGTATAGGAAGGCCATGGACTTTTGGGTATTGATTTAATAGCCTGTGACTTTACAAGTCTATTGTTTCTAAGAGTTTCTTGGTAGAGGCTTTAGGATTCTTTAGATATAGTATCATATCATCTGCAAATAGTGAGAGTTTGATTTCTTCCTTTCCTATCTGGATGCCCTTCCTTTACTATATGGATGTCCTTACTATCTTTTTCTTGCCTAACCGCTATTGCAAGTACTTCCAGTACTATATTGAACAGAAGTGGTGAGAGTGGGCATCTTTGTCTTGTCCCTGATTTTAGAGGAAAGGCCCTTAGTTTTTCCCCATTGAGGATAATGCTTGCCATGGGTTTGTGGTAGATGGTTTTGACTATCTTGAGGAAAGTTCCTCCAAAACCCATTTTGGTGAGAGTTTTCATCATAAATGGGTGTTGGATCTTGTCAAATGCTTTCTCTGCATCTATTGATATGATCATATGGTTTTTATCTTTACTTTTGTTGATATGATGGATTATGTTGATTGATTTCCAAATGTTAAACCATCCTTGCATCCCCTAAATAAATCCCACTTGGTCATGGTGTATGATCTTTTTTCTGAGTTTTTGGATTCTATTTGCTAATATTTTGTTGAGGACCTTCCATCGGTGTTCATTAGGGATATTGGTCTGTAATTTTCTTTGTTAGTGGTGTCTTTGTTTGCTTTTGGTATTAAGGAGATATGTGCCTCATAGAAACTGTTTGGGAGAGTTCCTGTTTTCAATTTCCTGGAAAAGCCTGAGGAGAACTGGCAGCAGGTCCTCTTTAAATGTTTGGAAGAATTTGCTAGTGAATCCATCTGGACCTGGGCTTTTGTTTTTGGAAAGACTTTTGATTACAGTTTCAATTTCCTTGATAATAATAGGCCTATTCAGGTATCCCAAGTCTTCTTGGTTCGGTCTTGGGAGATTGTAGGAATCAAGGAATTATCCATTTCTTTTAGGTTCTCTTGTTTTGTGGCATACAGGCTTTCAAAGTAGTCTCTGATGACATTTTGAATCTCCTTGGTTTCTGTTGTGATGTCCCCCTTTTCATTCCTGATTCAGTTTATTAAGGTTCTCTCTCTCTCTCTTTCTTTGTGAGTCTTGCTAGTGGTTTATCAATCTTGTTTATTTTCTCAAAGAACCAGCTCTTGGTTTCATTGAACTTTCGGATTGTTTTTTAGGTTTCCATGTTGCTAATTTCTGCTCTGTTTTATTATTTCTTTCCTTTGGTCTGGTTTGGGTTCCTTTTTCTGGTCCTTTTCTAAGATCTTGAGCTGTGAAGTCAAGCTATCTATGTAGGCCCTTTCTTCCTTCCTGAGGAATGCTTGCAGAGCTATAAATTTTCCCCTTAACATGGCATTAGTTGTGTCCAATAGAGTCTGGTAGCTGGTGTCTATATTCTCGTTTATTTCTGTGGGGTCCCATCCTGTCCCGCAGGGAGAACCCTTCGTGGGGCTAAGGAGGGGACGTAACCGAATGAACAGACGCAGAGCCAGAAGGAGGAGGAGGAGAGAGAGAGAGAGTTTATTCACAGCAGTTACAATACTTATACCTCTTGGTGGGAGGGGGCAGTATGCATGCTTGGACCCCCATAGGAACAATAGTAAAATGCAGATCAGGCATGGGCGTTGGGCAGATCAGGCATGGGCGTTGGCTAGTGAGAGGAATGGCGAACTGATAAGATCAGTAAGGTCAGCAGTGGTGACCTTCTTACAGAAATCCCAAGTATGCCTCTGCTGGACTAGAGGGTAAGAGCCGGGCTTGTAAAATGGCTACCTACATCTCCCCCTGTTTTGTTTTAAATTAAATGTGGTCAGGGGAGGCATTGTCCGGTATCCCTTGTGACACAAACACGAAAGCATGAAAGTACACATCTCAAGGGGGGAGATGCGGGCGACATATGTGCTCGGCCACATGGCACAAGCAGCACATGGGCTCAGGCAGCATATGCGCACACTTCCTTTGTTCAAGGTGTCTTTTATAGGGTCTCTTCAACCTGCCCCCATGTGGGGGCTTCTTCCCAGGTAAAAGTCCGTTGCTAAGGAGGTTACCAGGGAGGTTGGGAGTGGTGATGGTCTTCTTTAGAAGGTCTTATCAGGTCTGTTTTCTGTATCCACAGGGTGGGTCAGTCTCAGGATTCTCCTTCCCAGAGACTTTATTAATCTGTTTCATTGCCAAGGGCCTTTCCCTATCTACCTGCCTACATCCTATTCCTCCCTAGAGATTTCACCACCTTAAATCTTTAAGGGGAAAATGGTCGGTGATCCATCTTCTGAAGCTGCTTCATGCTGACAGAGGGGCGCAGACCCTGCCTGCACAAGGGGTGAAACCTCAAGCTACCTTAGTTTTAGTGGACCCCAGGCAATGAACTGGTTGGGTTCCTGAAGTTATCTGAAAGAAAAGATCAGATCAATTAGACTGAGGGATGGCACTTTGAAATGATTAGACTCTGGAGATGTGGAAGGTCCTTTCTGACCTAGTAAGGACAAAATAGTTTGCTGTCTTAGGAAACATAAGAGTTAAAGCAACAGAAACCAAAGCAACATAATGCCATACCCATTTCTGTCATAAAAACAATGGAAAAGAATAACTGCTCCACCCATGGTTGTTAGAAAATGACTTCCTATGTCCAGATTTTTCTAGTGGCCTAGAAGCACCACACCACTTCTCAGGTTGGAAAAGCTACCTATCCACTGAAGCTGTCATTTGGAAGCAGTAGATATTTATACCTAGAATATGAGCATTTGATCATTTACATGATGTCAAGCTGCCAATCCTCTTCTTGGTAAATTCCTTGATGCTGAACAAGTGTTAGGAAAGGAAGCCCAGAATTTCCACTAGGTTCATTAATGAAACAGAAAGCATAGTACTGAGTTCCTTCCCATGAAAGATGGCTTTCAGACTAGTGATAGCAAGTTCAACATTGAGTCCCAAAGACTAGGCTGCTTACTTTACAGTCAGCAAAACACATTTTACCTGAATTACCCAGAAGGAATACCTTTTAGATCAAGATTAGAATATATTTACTAGATCACTCTGTAGAATTTGAATCTGATTCTTTAAAAGGCAAGTTACAGAAACATGGTTTTCTCTCCACCTTCATTTTAAAATTTGCCTGATGGCTTAACAAATCTGACTTGTTCTTTTGCATAAACACAGCAAGATTGGAGAGCTCTCCATTTTGGGGTACCCCATTATTTACTGAGAAGTCCTGGGGGTTGGGCTAAAGACAGGAGGCACACCAATAACGGCATTAATCTTATGTGGCACGTCAGAGTTACCCAGGCCTGGCCATAAATGTCCCACGATGAACTGGATGGTCTCGAGCTTTCAGGTTGAACTGGAGGTGGCCTTTTCCGTAGATGCATCCTGGCAGAAAGGAGTCCATCCCCTCCCTTTTTCAGGGCTGGGAGAGATCCTGGTTTCCAGGGTTTTTCTTGATGCTGAGTAGGCCCAGATTGTGTCAGTCACACAGATTCCCAGATTCCTCATTTCCATAGCAGTGATGATTTCCATTCTTTCCTTAAGCCAACTAGCCTCTAGGGTCTCCCTGAGGTTTGTAGGGTACTTGAAACAGTACCTGTTAAATACCTGCTCCTGTCATTTAGACCAATCCCTTGACTCTTTCCCTGAAAGAGGGCTTTGGGGTCCCATAATTGATTTTCCTGTCTGCATGAGGGGTAGACCCTATTACAGAGAGGAAAGACTTTTGTCTGGATTTATGCAAACCAACATAGTGCCACGAAGCATCAAAAACATACTGAAGGTACAAAGAAGAGAAAAACATTTCACTTTACTCACAGTGAGATGCAACACACCCATTTGTTGTAGTTCCTAGACAAAGAATCTAAAATCTGTAGAGAAAGTGTACAATTTAACATCATATTTAACCCATTCAATCCCATGTTGAAAACGTTGACTTCCCATTAATAAGAGCACTGTACTGGGAGTCCAGTGTACAGTTAAACATGTCTAATTCATTTAATCCCATTTGAAAAAACCCTTGATTTCCCGCAACTTTTGAAGAATTCAATTATCTAAGGGCACTGTAACAGGAGTCCAGACAATCCATCCAATATCTTTTCCATAGATCCCACCAAAAAACATACTAGAACAATTCTGCATGTGATTTAAAGAGTTTCTTAAAACAGTGATCAGTTTCTTTCCTTCAAACACAACCTCAAACCTTCTACACTTTCCTTTATATTCATTCTGTAACTTTCCTTCAACCCATTTCAAAATCAACTTCACTTTAACAGGATTACTTTCCTTTTTCCAACTGATGATATCTGCATCCATTATCTTTCTGACTTAACACATACATCTATATTCCTTATAGTCGTCCCACAAATTTAAACTCTTATTTTACTAAACTCAGTACAACATGATTTCCCAAATTTGGACACTAATTATCAATCATCTCATTTAACACGACAAAACTACTCTGCCATACCATTTCAAAAGCATTGTCAGTTCTATAGATATTCAAAAAGGTTTAGAAAGTTCTTACAACATATATTCACTTGGCAAAAGTTCACTTCACATTAGAAATTAACCAGGAGACATCTTAGAATTCTGATTTCTAGGAAAACACAAATATAAAGATTAAAACACTCATAGATTACCATAAAACACTAAGGATCTCACACTTGCATACAAAGTTCTCTGATGGTCCGAGCTAGGTATGATACCTGGTGACAAAGCTTTGCAATGAATAAAGTTATCAGAATAATAACATGCATTTTCATGTACTGGACAGACTGACTTAACAATAGTCAGTAAAAGTTCCCACATCTCAAACTTTAACCAAGGCCCAATACTATGGCTTTAGACTATCAGGCTGACACCTGAGATTAATCTATTATAATTCTTTGCTAAGTATCAATAGAAATTTTAGTTACCGAGTCTCAGATCAAATAAAACACTTGTAGAATAAATTTTGCAACCAATTTTATAACTCTAGAAAAACATATTTTAACTAAACCATTACTCTTCGAACCTGTTTTTAACCACAACTATTTCAGCTCACATTCTAATAATCCAATATAGATGCATATGTACATTTACACAACAGCATAAGACCTTTAAACCATCAATTTTTATGAAACATGAGTAAATCTTCTTTGGCTTAAGTTCAATAGTTCTCATACCTTAGTTAGTTCAAATCACAAGCTTTCTAACTTTATCAATTCCACAATACAAATATGCTTTCAAACACAGAAAAAGCCCTATGGGTATTTATATATATATATATATATATATATATTTTAACCAAACTTTGATAATAGCATAGAAAGAAAAGCATTTGGACTGTCAAATGTTTATGGAAACACAAGTAAACTTTGTTTATTTTGAGGGTTTCTGTACCTCTGTTGCTTGAAAAACAGCTAAATTCCTCATTAAAATTGGCTGAGGCTTATAAGATAAAGCCTTGCACTCTCTGAATTCTTATTTCACTTTTAGTTTTCCCGCTCTAGCTCTGTAGCTTTTTCTAGATAGTACAGCTACTGGAATTCAAAAGAATTTCAACTGTTAATAAGTATTAATGTTCTTCCAATAAGAAATTTAGACTAAAAATTTCAATTTCATTGTAGGCGCCACATTCTAATTAGAAATCTTTGTTTAAACCTGGTCTAACAGGTTCCAAAATCACATAGATCCTTTAAATTGCTGAACTGCATATCACTCTGATCTCTTGAGACGATCCTGTTTTCCCCAGGCCTAATTTTTACCACTGATTTTCACTCTGGCTCCAGCACTCAAGTGTTCCACATAGAGAGACAGACAGACAAACAAACAGACAGACAATAAGTTCACTAAAAACACCACACGTACATGTGCACACATCTGCAGTTGATCTATCGATCTGGCCCTTCAGAAACGGCAAGGAAAAAACTGATAGACTGAGAAAGGAAGGAACAAGTTCCCAGGGCAAAGTTAAGCCCTGTCGGCCGATTGGGAACATTGCTCCCCGTTTCTCTGCCTGACCAGCCCGTTTCCTGCTTGTTAAAAATGGGTCAAGAAAGCGCTTTTGTTGATATAAGCCGGCAAAACCTTTTCAAAATTGTTGAAACCTAAGGTGGTCAGATGCTAGCATTTTTCTTTCTTGGTCAAGACTAGTTCTGAGGCAGGGAACTAGTGACTTCTTATCAGATTTGGGGATAGGCTACCTTAGTGATATACTTTTATTTCCTGATATTATTAAACACTTAACCACATGATCTTGCATTTTCCTGCCTTCTCTGCTGATAATAATAAGCAGAACTAAGAGAAAGATAATGAGACAATTACACACACACTAAAGGCACACGCACAAAGCACACTCCTGCACTCGCTCGGACCGGTCCTTCTTTCACGAGGGTGCGCACCCACTCACCACATTCACACTGAAATTCCTGAACCTGCCCTACGGACGTCCACATTATCTTTGGTCTTATCCCCCTGACAATGGGGTTGCTCCAATGTACATTGGGCTCTTTCTAATTAGAAGCCAGCAAACTAAAGGCAAAGTGGGGGTGATCATCAGGATGCAAGGGAATTGAGAAAAAGCAGTCTTTTAAATCAAGTACTGTCTTATACATTTCTGAAGGAATGGCTGCTGGGGACGGCAGTCCAGGTTGAAGCACCCCAAAAATGACTATGGTTTTATTTACTGCTCGTAGATCCTGTAGCAGTCGCCAACTGCTGTTTTTCTTTTTAAAGTCTTGGAGGCGCCTCCGCTTGGGAGGGCTCAGGTAGGAAAGCAGGATGGTCAGAGTCTATAGTAGTAGAATTTGAGGAGTCAGTTCCGTGCATGGGGGTGGCCTCATCCCCACAGACTGAGGGAGCCTTGGAAACAGAGGATAAGCAGGCCATAAAGCAAGAAGAGAAAAGAAAGGGTCACTGGTAGGCTGTTTCTGCCAACTCGACAGAAATGAAAACACAGGACAAAGGGGTTCAAGCCTTCCACCAGTGGCTGCTTCACTGGTAGGCTGTTTCTGCCAACTCGACAGAAATGAAAACACAGGACAAAGGGATTCGACCTTCCACCAGTGACTGTCTACACTGGGAGGTAGTTTCTGCCAACTCAACAGAAATGAAAACACAGGACAAAGGGATTCGACCTTCCACCAGTGACTGTCTTCACTGGGAGGTAGTTTCTGCCAACTCGACAGAAATGAAAACACAAAAGACACAAGAAGGGGGCAGGGGGGATGGGGACACTCATAACAAACCACTCAGATGCATGTCTGGCCGGTGAGGAACTTAGCCATAGTGGATCAGCCTAAGAGGTGACTTGCGGCCGGTGTCTAAACCAGCACCACCCTAGACCATATGTTCCTCGTGGAATCGCAGACAGCCCAATCGGACTCCGTAACCTTAAAGGGATCTTAAGGATGCCAAGTCGTGGAGCCACAGACTCAGTACAAGGACGAGGACGTCCAAGACTGCACAATCACTCACACATACACACAAGACAAGGGAATTCAAGCCTTTCCGCCAGTGACCGTCTCGTCCTTAACACGAGACTGTATTCGAGCCAGGTCCCATACCAGGGTGTGCGCCAAGAGAGAGGCGACCCTCAGAGACACTCACTTTTCCGTGAATTCATCGGCCGACGTGAACTTGACCGGGCGTTCGGTGGTCCCCTAGTGCCCCATGCTGGGCGCCAGATGTGGGGTCCCATCCTGTCCCGCAGGGAGAACCCTTCGTGGGGCTAAGGAGGGGATGTAACCGAATGAACAGACGCAGAGCCAGAAGGAGGAGGGGAGAGAGAGAGAGTTTATTCACAGCAGTTATAATACTTATACCTCTTGGTGGGAGGGGGCAGTATGCATGCTTGGACCCCCATAGGAACAATAGTAAAATGCAGATCAGGCATGGGCGTTGGGCAGATCAGGCATGGGCGTTGGCTAGTGAGAGGAATGGCGAACTGATAAGATCAGTAAGGTCAGCAGTGGTGACCTTCTTACAGAAATCCCAAGTAAGCCTCTGCTGGACTAGAGGATAAGAGCCGGGCTTGTAAAATGGCTCCCTACATATTTCGAGGTATCTTTTGATTTCTTCCTTGATTTCCTTCCTGACCCACTCATTGTTCAACAATGAGTTGTTTAATTTCCAGGTGTTTGATTTGGTTCTCCGTGGCTGTGTGTGATTCGCTTCTATCTTCAGCATCGTGGTCTGAAAAGATAGTTGGTACAATTTCTATCTTACCGATTCTCTTGAGGTATGTTTTGTGATCCAGCACGTGGTCTATTTTGGAAAATGTTCCATGTGCACTGGAAAAAAATGTGTATTCTTTCTTTTGGGGATGTAAAGCCCTATATAGGTCTATTAGCCCTCTCTCCTCCATTCTTCCTTCAGAGTCAGTGTTTCCTTGCTGAGTTTTGTTCTTGTTGATCTATCCAGAGGTAATACAGTGGTGTTGAAGTTTCCAACTACTATTGTGCTGCTAGCAATGTCCTCCTTAAAGTCTGTTAGGAGTTGTTTTAAGTATTTAGCTCATTAGGTGCGTATACGTTTGAGAGTGTGATTTCTTCCTGTGGTACATATCCCTTGATAGATAGAAATGACCTTCGCTCTCCCTTCTGATATTTTTCAACCTAAAATCTATGTTATTGGATACTAGTAAGGCCACGCCAGGTTTTTTGAGGCAGTTGTTGCTTGCAGGATTGTTTTCCATCCTTTGACTTTGAGCCTGTGTTTGCTCTGACTGTTCAGGCATGTTTCTTGCAGGCAGCAGAAAGTTGGGTTTAGTTTCCGGATCCATTTTGCCACTCTGTGTCTCCTGATTGGTGCATTTAGGCCATTGACATTGAGAGAGATTATTGTCATGGGGTTTTGTGCCACCTTCCTGCAGGATTTGTTGTTCTTGTAGGGTTTTTTCTTGTCTTACAGTAACTGCTTTAGACCTTTTAAGTTTGGTTTTGAGTCTATGAAGTTCCTGAGCTGTTGTTTATCTGTGAAATAGTGTATGGTTCCTTGAGTCTGAGTGAGAGTTTAGCCGGATAAAGTATTCTTGGTGAGGCGTTCATTTCATTGATTTTCTTAATAAATTTTTTTTAATAATTTAAACTAAAATATAAAAAAGACTTTGCAAACCCAGATTGCAGAGGAAATCAGAGCGAGGCTGCACATGCTTCCCGCGGCCACACGGGGGCGCCTGCGAGCTGCGTCTCAGGCACCCAGAGCAATGGAGAGGAGTCCCCGTGGGCAGATCTGGAGATGAGCCCCCGGCCCCAGCTCCCAGCGACCGTCTCACGTGCTTCATTTCAGAGTGAGAGAAGCCTGAGCGACAGGTCAGGGGCCGCACCTGGGGGCCTCAGCAGTGGACAGGGGCGTCTGCTGAGCAGGAGGCCGGGAGACGGGGGCTGCCCACCAGGGCTGCGGCCAGAGACAGAGACAGGCCCCACGGCTGGGCACGGGGCAGCTCCCAGAGGGGCCGCCCTCCCCCTCCTTCCTCCTCCTCTTCCTCCTCCTCCTCCTTTTCTTCCTCTTCCTCCTCTTCCTCCTTCTCCTCTTCCTCCTCCTCCTCTTCTTCCTCCTCCTCTTCCTCTTCCTTTTCTTCCTCCTCTTCTTCCTCCTCCTCCTCTTCCTCCTCCTCCTCCTCTTTCTTCTCTTCTTCTTTCTCCTCCTTTTCTTCCTCCTCCTCCTCTTCCTCTTCTTCCTCCTCTTCCTCCTCCTCTTCTTCCTCCCCTTTTTCTTCCTCTCCTCCTCCTCTTCCTCCTCCTCTTCCTCTTTTTATCCTCCTCTATCTTCCTTCCCTTCTCCTCCTGCTCTTCCTAGTCTCCTTCCTCCCCCCTCCCTTCTCCCCTCCCTCCCCCTCCTCCCTCCCTCTCCTTCCTCCTCCTCCTCCTCTTATTCCTCCTCCTCCTCTTCCTTCTCTTATTCCTCCTCCCCCTCTTCCTCCTCTTCCTTCTCTTCTTCCTCCTCCTCTTTCTCCTCCTTTTCTTCCTCCTCCTCCTCCTCTTCCTCCTCTTCCTCTTCCTCCTCCTCCTCTTCCTCCTCCTCTTCTTCCTCCCCCTTTTTCCTTCCTCTCCTCCTACTCTTCCTCCTCCTCCTCCTCTTTTTATCCTCCTCTGTCTTCCTTCCCTCCTCCTCCTTCTGCTCTTCCTAGTCTCCTTCCTCCCCCTCCCTCCTCCCCTTCCTCCCTGTCCTTCCTCCTCCTCCTCTTCCTCTTCCTCCTCCTCCTCTTCCTTCTCCTCTTCTTCCTCCTCCTCCTTTTCTTCCTCCTCCTCTTCTTCCTCCTCCTCCTCTTCCTCCTCTTTCTCCTCCTTTTCCTTCTCTTCTTCCTCCTCCTTTTCTTCCTCTTCCTCCTTCTTTTCTTCCTCCTCCTCCTCTTCCTCCTCCTCTTCTTCCTCCTCCTCCTTTTCTTCCTCTTCCTCCTCTTCCTCCTCCTCCTCTTTTCATCCTCCTCTATCTTCCTTCCCTCCTCCTCCCCCTCCTGCTCTTCCTAGTCTCCTTCCACTCTCCTCCCTCCTCCCCTCCCTCCCCCTTCCCCTCTTCCTCCTCCTCCTCCGTTTCCACCCTGCCGCCCCACGCGGCCCCAGCAGTGCCCCTGAGCGTAGCTGCCTTCCCTACCCGACGTCCAGCCCTGAGCACGGAGCTCTGAGCCCCCACTGTGCGCGGCAGCCTGTGGCGCCCCCGCCCGCCCTCCCTGGGGGACGCAGCCCTGCTCCCCGCTCAGACTCCAGTGCTCTGAGGCTCAGGGAGACGCGCTGCGGCTCGGAGCCGCCCTCTGGTGGCGGACGGGAGAATTGCACAGGCCTCTCCCTGCGGTCCGAGCCCCAGGGAACAGACCCCAGGCTGGGCTGCCTCAACTGTAGAAGCCCCCCCCACCCCCCGTGCTCTGCAGGGCGAGGGGAGGCGCGAAAGGGGGTGCCTGTCATCTCCCCGGCTCTCTGCCTGCCGCGCAGGCGCCGCCCTCCTTCCCCTCGGCCGCTTTCTCAGGCGGCTCTTCCTTTGGGGGCACCTGCAGGGGTCCCTCCCGTCCGGGCTCTGCCCCCCCAGTGCCGCCCCCCGCCCCCCCCAGTGCTGCCTGTGGAGTCTGCGGCTCGCGTCTTGGTTTTGTGGCTTGTCTGGGGGCCACACCTGGCCCTGCACTCAGGGGTCACTCCTGGTGGGGTTGACCCTGGTCAGCTCAGCGAGGCCGCGCCCGCCCGCTGTCCTGCCGCGTTGGCCTCCTGCTTCCCTGGTTTCTAAAACAGAAACTGAAGGGATAATAGACAGCGGGGGGTGGGGGGAGAGGCAGCCCCAGGGCGGTGGACATGGCCGGAGCCTCCGCCGCGCGCAGCCCTGCCCTGGGCACCTCCAGCTGCGGCCTGGGGACGGCCAGAGGCCCAGCACTGCCCAGGCACCCTGGGCCCCCCCCCCCGGCACTGAACCACCAGCCCCAGAACCAGGGGTACCCATGGCCTCGGTGGACCCTTCTGAGCGGAGGCAGGTCACAGGGTGCCCCAGGCCGCCGCCCCCAAACCAGAGTGGAAAGGAAGCAGCTGCACTCAGAGACGCAGCAGGACGCCAGGGCAATGGTGCCCCCAGGTGGGCAGGGCAGGGGGACGGGGTGAGGCGCTCTGCGGGGGCAGAGGGCAGAGGGGCCGGAGATGGCGGCACTGAGGCGTGTGCGGCCAGCGGCAGCCTGCTGGGCCTCTCTCACTGTCCATGCAGACAGGTGCTGCCCGGCCGAGAGCCCAGCAAAGGCTCCTGAGCACTGTCTGGCTTTAGCCTCGGGTGTGGGGCCCCGCGGGGAGGCGCCTCGGGGCGGCATAAAGGGCTAAAGCAAAGCGAACGGCCCAGTGAGGGGCAGGTGGGTGTCAGCCTGGGGGGGGCGTGGGGGGCCTCCGGCCGGCTGGACACAGCAGCCCGTGCTGAGGGCCGGGCAGGGGGCCGGAGTGTCCAGTGAGGCGGCTGGGAGAAGGCCGGCCAAGGCCCGGGTTTGAGCTCACCCGAGCACGGCCCAGGCCCCTCGGACCCAAGCAGCCGAGGGTGAGCCCCAGCCCCGGTCCCGTGCTGGTACCGAGCTGGGCTCCCTGGCACCGCCCCGGGAGGGGCCCAGGCAGGTCAGGGCTCGGGGGTCCCTGGGGGGCATGGCTGCTCGGGGCTCGGGGTCCGTTTGGGGTGTCCACAGGGAGCACCCCCGGCCGACGGCGACCGCCCTGTGCTAGAGACCCGAACCCTGGGCCACGGTCTGCAGAGCCGGGAGGGCCGGAGGGAGCCTGTCCAGCGGCCAGGCCAGGGCACCGCCCCTGCCCCGGACCCTGTGGCCGACCCGGCACGCTGGGGCACCCTGGGAGGCCCGAGAGCTTCGGGGCCCGGGGACCCCCGTTTCCAGTTCCCAGAGACCCTCGGCCCCGGCCCTCTGCAGCCTGCGGGCTTCAGGGCGGGGCGGGGTGGGCGGGGGTGGGGGTGGGGGGCAGGAGTCGGGGAGGGGGGAACCCACAGCCAGGGCGGGCCCATCTCTAGAGGCCCAGAGACTCCTCAGCCTCTGCCCCGCCCGGCGTCCAGGTTTCCAGGAAAGCTTGGGGCGGGGGTGGCTCCCTCCTCCCTCCACCCTCTGCTCCTCCTCCGGCTCTGCGGCTCCTCGAACCCAGCTCCCACAGCGGGTGGGGGGGCATGTGCCCCCGCCGCTGCCACGCCTGGCGCCCACCGTGCAGACCCCACCCGTGAGGCCGGGCACAGGCTATGCCTGAGCTCTGAGGGCGTCTCGGGATGAACGTGGGGGGCTTCGCCGTGAGACCCCCAAGCTCTCCTCCAAGGGAGCCGCTTCCCGCCCGCCAGAGACTAGAACCTTCCACCCGCCACCCGCAGCCACGGGCACGTCCCACCTGTCGGGGGTCTCTGCGCCCTGGAAGTGACGACCCGCTCAGGGCCCCACTCGGGGGGCTCCCAGGGAGGGTCGCTGCCACCCCTGCCTCGTGCCGCCCCCTCGCTCCCACCCGCAAGGCCCGGGCCGGCAGCCCAGAGCTGCCCCTTCCTGCTCGGGTCCGGTTTGGGTCTGAGGTTCAGACCTGGAGTGGGTGCGACTTGGCGAGTCTCTGCCCGTTCTGGCCCAGCTCGGTCCCTCCCGGGGCGCAGCCGCAGACGTGGTCCCTCGGTCAGTCTGTGACGAGGTGGACGCCCTCCCCGGTGGCCTGGAGGCCTCGGGACGGGGAGGGGCGGGGGGGAGCCTCAGCCCCGCACAGGCGTGCTCGGTCCCGGCCCGACCAGGAGCGCGATGCTCCGGCCTCTGTCCCGGGCTGGTGGCCGCTCGGGCCCAGCCCGACACGGGCCCAGCAGGAGTGCCCGGCCTGCCGTGGGGGCCCCCGGGTGCTCGGAAAGCAGGTGGACACGCCACACGCCAGCTGAGGGCGCGGCCCCGGGACCCCGGCTCAGAGGTTGGAACTCACAGGCCCAGGGCCTATCCCAGCTGGGACGGGTCGGGCGCTCTGGGGGGGTCGGTTCTGGTCCCCCGCTCCCGAGAGGCAGAGGGCAGGCAGGAGGGAGGGGTGGAGGGACAGGGCAGGTGTGTCGGGGAGAGACAGGCGGGTGGACTGATCCCGGGGGGGCGGGGGTTGGGGGACGGGACCACCAAGGCTGTCCAGGGCTGGTCTGACGCCCCCGGCTCTGTGGCCACTCCCAGGGGCTGACCTGGGCTCCCCTGCTGGCCTTGGAGGGGCCTTGGAGGCTCCCCTGCAGCCTGCCTGGGGCTGGGCACCCTGAGTCTAGCCCAGGGGAGCACTCTATGAGCACTGCATCCTGCCTAGGGGAGCACCCTGTGAGCACTGCATCCTGCCCAGGGGAGCGCTCTGTGAGCACTGCATCCTGCCCAGGGGAGCGCTCTGTGAGCACTGCATCTTGCCCAGGGGAGCACTCTGTGAGCACTGCATCCTGCCAAGGGGAGCGCCCTGTGAGCACTGCATCCTGTCCAGGGGAGTGTTCTGTGAGCACTACATCCTGCCCAGGGGAGCACCCTGTGAGCACTGCATCCTGCCCAGGGGAGCGCCCTGTGAGCACTGCATCCTGCCCAGGGGAGCACCCTGTGAGCACTGCGTCCTGCCCAGGGGAGCATTCTGTGGGAGCGCCCTGTGAGCACTGCGTCCTGCCCAGGGGAGCATTCTGTGAGTACCCCGTCCCTGCTCCAGTCTTGGGGGGCGTGGCTGACGGCGCGGAGAGGACGGCGCGGGGCTCCCGCCCAGGTGCCCTCCGAGCGCGGCGCGGGCCCGGCAGGTGTCGGACCGTGTTCGCGGGAGAAGCGGCCGCTCCGCCCGCTCGCGCCCGACCCGGCCGCCGCGCAGGGCCCGGCCGCCCTCCCCGCCCCGTGACGCCCCTCCGGTCCCCGCGCTCCGAATCAAGGTCACCGCCGGCCCCCGCCCGTGGAGGGGCCGGGCCCGCTGGAAGCCCCGCCCGGGCCGCGCGGCGCGGCTGGTCCCCGGGACGCGGCGCGCGCGGGGATGCGCCGCCCGGGGCCGGTGCGCTCCCTGCTGCGCGCCTTCGCCCGCGGGACCCGGGACGCCGCCGCCCCCGGCCGGGCGCGAGGTAAGTGGGGCGGGAGGGGGGCGGGAGGCGGGGGTGGGCGGGGCCGCGCGCCTGGACTGTCCCCAGCGCCCGGCACGGCGCCCGCGGGGTTCCGGGGTCCCCCTGTCTGAGCACCGGGTGCGGCTGCGGTCAGGTGGCCCCTCCCCACCTTCCTGGGCACAGCCACGTGGCTGCGGGACCTGGGGGGTGTCCCGCAAGGACACCCGGGAGGGGGAGGGGCTGGGGGCGGGGAGAGGCAGGACCCTCAGACCCTCTGGGAACTGTCTCCCCGGTGACCCCAGTGACACCCGGGACCCTCTGTGATTGCCCAGGGCCAATACCCGCGCCCCCTCCCCTCCATGGGGTTTTGCTTGTTGCAATTTCGGGGTGCCCGGCGGCTAGTGGGGAGAAGCCACCGCACCCGCTAGAGACCCCAGAATGTCTGGGGAGGTACTGCCCGCCCCCATCCCGGGCTCACGGGCTCCAGAAGGGAGGGCCCCTCCCAGGAGCACTGTCTGCAGAGCCCAAAGTGCCTTCCTGGGCTTGAGCATCTGAGGCCCGTGCTGAAGGGAGCACTGCCAGGCCCGGCTCTGTGAGCGAGAGGGGGACCCGGCTGCCCGGAGGGGAAGCGCTCCCGCGTGGACACGGCACGGGGGGCTTGGCCAGGCCCAGTCGGTGCAGTGGCCGCTGCAGCGGGTTTAAAATAGGCCTGAGGCTCCCGCGGAGCGCGCGCTGGCGGGCTGGTCGCTGCTGACCCACTTTCGCCGTGCCCGTGCCAGCCCGTGCCAGCCGCGGGCAGCCGAGGTGGCGGCACCTGCGTGGCCGTGGCCGGGCTGGCTGCGCGCTGTGGGCGGGGCCCGCGCAGGACTCTGGTGGGGAAACCGAGGCCGCGTTTTAAGAGAAGATCCGCGGCTGCAGAGCCAGAGAGGGGGCTGGACGGGAGGGGCCGTGTGAGGGAGACCCCCGCGCCCCAGCTGACCCCCAGCCGCAGCTTTCAGGCGGGCAGGGGCAGGAGGCCCCGTGGGTTTGGGGAGCCGCGTTCCAGGGAGTGGAGGGCGCTCGCGCCCGAGGGTCGGGTGGGGCCCAGTGCGGGCTGGAGCAGGGCTGGGGGTCCTGAGGCCGGTACTGGAGCCGGATCCTCGCGTCCGCCCGCCAGTTGGGGGCAGCTCTGGGGGCGGGGGCGGGGGCTGCCCTGTGGTCCCCTCAGGCTGCTGCTCGTTTAGTGCTAAACTCTGGGTCTGCTGGATTCGGGGACTCCCCAGCAGTGCTCGGGTCCAGCTGTTGGCCCCGTGCTTGGAGTCACGCCTCCGGGTGCCGGGGAGGGCCCTGGGGTGGACGCGTGTGAGGCAAGCTGTGACTTCCGTCCTATTTCTCTGGACCCCATTTTAAAGAGTCACTTGGAAGGGCGAGGCCTGAGCCCGCTATGGTGACCCGGCCCAGCTGCTGTGTCCCAGGGGGCCAGGGGTCAGGGCTTGTTTCTCTGGCCGGGCTCTGGGTCCCAGCAGGCAGGGGGTGCCCCAAGACACCGCCCTGAGCCCCCGCTGGGGTAAACCCTGATGACCCTCCCTGGCTGGCAGGGGAGGGGTGGGGGCGGGTCATGAGTGCCTGACAAACACCCCAGGCCCGTCCCTGCCCTCCGACCCCTCTCTGTGTCCCTGGGAACTGGGCCCCTGCCCGCCCTGAGACCCCCCAGATGCCCCGGCAGAACGGGAGGGCCGGGGGCCGCTGGGCCTGGAGGAAGTCTGGGTGCAGGCCACAGCCCCAGAGCAGGCTGGGAGGGGGGCCTGGGGGCCCCCACCTGGGGGACAGCCTGGGGACAGTGCACACGGCCTCCCCGACTCCCACCTGCTCTCCCCACGGCCCCCGCCCCTCCCCAGGTCACCCGCTGCTCACAAACTGACGCGTGACGGCAGGGGGGGGTGCATCCCGGTGGGAGGGGGAGCTCCCGGTGGTCTTGTCCCATGCAGGGGTTGCCCTTGCTCCGGGCGGGCTCAGGGAACTGTGACTCCGGCCGGAAGCTGGACGCCTGGGCCGAGCGGAGTCCAGCCCCCTGTGATGCTGGTCCCCGGCACTATCGGGGCTGAACCCCACCGTGCCCCCCACCGTGCCCCCCACCCCTCCCTCACCCCCAGACGAGTGTCTCCTCGGTGGTCGGACAGAGGCGGGCCCGGGGTCCGCCCGGCCTGCAGCTGCCCTTCCCTCGGCTCGTGTGTCTCTGGCCTGGGTGTGGGTTCTCGGAGCCCCACAAGCCACCAGGCCCACGCCAAGCCCCCAGCGCGGCCCGGCCTCCAGGCGCCCCGACCTCTGGGTCCTCGTGCTCCGGCCCCGCCCCACTGCCCAGAGGGTCACTAACAGACAGCCCTGGGCCTCTCGGGCCTTCCTCGGCGGGGCGGCTCCTGCCCAGGGCGGAATGGGGGGTGGCGAGGACAGTGCTCGGGATGCTATTTCATGTCCACTCCACGACTGGGATGACGGCGGGGGGGGGTTCCGCCCGGCGCCTCTGAGTTCCCGTTCGGACGCCCCGTCTGGCCGCTGGGGCATGAGCGGCCTCCCTCCGCGCCCGGCTGGCGTCCAGCCCGTCCTCTCCGCTCTCGGGGCTGGGGCGTCCCGGCCTGTTTGCTGCTGGCCATGGGCACAGCGTGGCCTTTGCCCCCGGGGGCGGGTCTGCGCGGCGGAGGGCTCTGGGGGGTTACTGGCGTCACTGAGCGTGCAGGAGTGACGCGCAACTGGGGCGCGTGTGCCGACCCGCCACCGTGGGCCCCGGGGCTCTGCCCCTGCCTCCTCGCTCCCCAGTGCTCCGTGCCCACGGGCGTTGCAGTGTGGGGGGCTTCTTGGCCCGCGTGTCTCGTGTCTCGTGTCCCATGAAGGACCCTGTTCTGCAGGGGGCTCAGCGCGAGGCCCTGCCGGGCTGTCTCGGCCCGTCCTGGCTGAGCCCTGAGCCCAGCAGCCACACCCCTGCCTGCCTGTTCTGCACACGCCTCTCGGTCACCTCTCAGGGAGAGGGAGGGGCGGGCGCGGGTGTGAGCAGGGCCCCTGGCGTCGGGGGTCCTGGGGGGGTGGGATGTTGGGGGGTATTGGGGGATGCTGGGTCCCATGGGCCGTCTCGGGGGACAGTGCTCACGGTGTGTGGGGGCACAGTCACGTGCCTGGGCCCCCAGAGCCTCACCCCTGGGCACTGCCTCCAGGCTGAGGCCTGGGCTGGAGCGAGACAGGGACGTCCCGGCCGCGGGCGCGGGTGTTCGTCAGCGTGGGGACACCCGTCTCCGGACCCCAGCCTGGGGAGCTCTCGGCTTTCGGGACCCTGGCCCGGCTCTCACGGCCTTTCCTCCTAAGCCCCGTCGCTCGACTTCGTGCTGAACGTTGCGGTTGTTTCGGGCTGTTCCCAGCAGGGGGCGCCGGGGGCCTGTGTGCGAAGCCGCGGTGTTTCCCAGCCAGTTCCCCT
>NC_073306.1:138967343-138997343 GCF_027595985.1 Sorex araneus
GCCGCCGTGTTTCCCAGCCAGTTCCCCTTGGTCAGCTCGGGTGCGCATAGGTTCTGGGGCGGCTCCATTCGTCCCCAAGGGCCCCACAAGTCTGCGTCTGCTCTGCCCGGGGGGCCGCCCGCTCTGGGAGAGAGCTGCGCCCCTGCCTGGCCCAGCGAGGCTTAGGTGATGTCCATGCCTCAGCCCTGTCTGTGAGGGCCTGCGAGTCCAGGGCTTGCCCTCGCCGCCTGCTGGCCCCACTGCCCCAGCCCTCCCTCCAGCTGCCGCTCACCCCAGGGCCTTTGCACGTGCTAGGCCAGACTTGCATGCTGGCACGTGTGCAGCTCTGCCTGGAGCTACCATGGAAGGGGCTGGGTGGGGGTGGGGGCTCCCTCCACTCCAAGTGGGGACCGACCTCAGGGCCCTTTCTCCTGGACACAGCAGCCCCATGGCCTTTGCCCAAGGGCAGGTTCTGGGGTAGACGTGCTGCTCTGAGTTCCTGCCAACACGCCCGGGCTCCTCTCCGGAAACCCGGGTCCCCCTTCAGGCTGCGGCACGGGGGGGGGGGGGGGCGGGGGGACCTCTCAGGGCCCCGAGGCAGGTGCTCACCCTGGCGGAGTGGTGGGGGCTAGACCGGGAGTCGGGCCTGGACCCCTTCCCCGGCAGGGCCCGGGCGGTGCCTGAATCCCACCCCAGTAGAAGCCCTGCACCCCGAGTGTCCTGTGTTCCAGGCGGTGCCCGCGGCCACGCAGACACGCCCGTCATCGCTCACGCGTGTCCGGGAGGCAAGGGGTCGGCCGAGCCCCGTCTGCGCCTGAGCAGCCAGACTGGGAGCCAGATCTCAGCGGGGCTACGGGGTGGGGCTGGGGGCTGCGCCCTCGAGGCCTGAGGTGTGGGGGTCAGAGGGAGGAGGCTGCTTCGGGGCGCCGGACGCCAGTCGGTCCGTTGAAGAGAGGTGGGGGGGTCGTGGGTGCCCCCACCCCGGAGCCGGCACGTCCCTCCTCCGGGGGCCATCACTGGTGCTCAGGGCTTGGGGGCGCCGAGGTCAGCCGGGGCCTCACCCCTGCCGGCCCCGGGAGCTGCAGCCCTTGCGCCCCCCCCCACCCCAGCCCCCAGGAACTTCTTGTCCGGCTCTGAGCGGGCCACTGGGGTGGGCCGGCGTCTGCGCCCCTTTCCATGCCGGCCGGCTGCCCCCCTGCCTTCCTGGTACTGACGGCGGGAGAAACAGGTCTGGGGGGAGGGGCGGGGGGAGCCGGATCCGCCGCCCACCCAGGAGCGCGCGGGAAATGCAGCTCGTGGGGTCGGGGCCGCAGTTCCTCCTGTGACCAGCAGAGGGCGCGGCTCCCTGCTGTAAATCCCCCCTGTGCAGGTGGTGGCGTGTGTGATGGTGAGTGTGGTGTGTGGTGGCATGTGGTGGCGTGTGGTGGTGTGTGGTGGTGTGTGTGATGGCGTGTGTGATGGCATGTGTGACGCGTGTGTGGTGGCATGTGTGACACGTGTGTGGTGGCGTGTGTGATGCGTGTGTGGTGGCATATGTGATGGTGAGTGTGGTGTGTGGTGGTGTGTGATGGTGTGTGGTGGTGTGTGGTGGCGTGTGGTGGTGTGTGGTGGCATGTGTGATGGCGTGTGTGATGGCGTGTGTGGTGTCTGGTGGCGTGTGATGGTGAGTGTGGTGTGTGGTGGCGTGTGTGGTGGCGTGTGGCGTGTGTGTGGCGTGTGGTGTGTGGCGTGTGTGTGGCGTGTCTGGGGTCCTTCTTTGTCTCTCTTCAGTCAGACCCTGGTGGCCTGGGCAGAGACGGTGGCGCGGGGCAGTTTCCCTTACAAGTCGCTGGCCTTCCCTTTGCTTCTGCGTCTGCGGGGGAGGGTCTCCCAGGCCGGGAGCTTCCCTGAACAGTGCTCAGATGCAGGGTCAGCCTCCTCCTCCCCCTGATGTGTCTGTGGGAGGCTGTGCTGTCCCTCCTGGAGGCCTGCTTCTCGGCCCCATTCTGCAGATCCACTCACCCATTCATTCACTCACTCATTCATTTATTCATTCATTCACTCACTCAGTCATTCACTCACTCATTCATTTATTCATTCATTCACTCATTCAGTCATTCATTCACTAACTCACTCACTCAGTCATTCATTCATTCATTCACTCACTCAGTAATTCATTCTCATTCATTCATTCACTCACTCATTCATTCTGTGGACAAGCATCTGCTCGCTGACCCAAGAGCAGAGGGCTGGGCTAGCCGAGCTGCCTTCCCCGGCCTGGCTCAGCTCTCGGGCCCTCAGAGACGGGGCTGGCGCCCCCGGGGGGCCTCCTGCAGCCATACCCTGCCCCCGCCTCTACGGATAAAATGGCCCAGGAGGACCAGCGTGCTTGTCCGCAGGGAGGAGGCCGGTGCTAGAGGGGCCCCAGCTTGCAGCTGGCGCCAGGGGGTCTCTGGGCATGGAGCTCCCCACCCGGAACACGGGGTGCTGCTGCCCCCCTGGGACAGAGAGAGCATCTGGAGGGTGGGCCCAGGTTCAACCCCTGGCACCCCCAGCATCACCAGGTGTGACGCGAGAGGGAAAAACCATCAAACTGCCTGACCCTCCTTCCCCCCCACAGCCTTCAGGAAGGGGTGCGGGTCCCGCTGCCTGGACGCGGCCAGCCCCCCCAGCCCGCCCCGTTTGGCCCAGGGCCCCCTTCGTCCCCGCCCCGCCCCCAGCTGCCCCAGGGCCAGCCCAGGCCTGTGCAGCCAACCAGGCCCGTGTGGCCAGCAGAGAGCGCGCGAGGGGCTCCCGGGTGCCCGGCCACGGCGGCTGCTCCAGGCAGTGCCGGGCCACACCCCTGCAGGCCTGTGTGCCTCTGGGGCCTTGGACTGAGCCCTGGTCCTCAGTGCGTCCTGCTGTCCACACCACAGGTGCCCGGCAGCAGGCCCGGTCTCCCGTGTGTGTCCCCGCCCCGTGCAGGGCAGGCCGAGGCCGGGCACTGTGGCACGACCCGGAGGGACGAGGAGTGGGCAGGGCAGCAGGGTACCCGCGTCCACTCTCGGCCCTCCTGGGAAGGCCGACGGCCACGTGGTTGGGGCCCAGGCTGACCACGAGAACCGGGCTGAAGGACAAGGGAGGAGGCTGTGGGCAGGAGGGTGGAGGCGGGACGGGCAGGGTGGCGTGTGGCCCTCTGAGGTCGCAGCACCTTTGCACAGCTTACGCTGCACGTGGGGTCAGAGTCGGGGAGGCGCCTGGTCACTCTCAGAGTCTCGGCTGTAGTCCTGGAGGGCCCTGGGGGGGTCTCTGCACAAGGGCCCTGGTGGCATGGCGTCAGCCGCCGAGGGCCCCGTGCTGTGAGTGGGGAAGTGAGTATTCGGACAAGGGTCTGTCAGTGACCGAGTGTGGAAGGAGCAACTGAGAGGGTGGGTGAGTGTGTGCGTGAGTGGGTGTGAGCAGGTGGCTGAGTGAGTGAGTGAAGGAGGAAATGGGTTTGTGCAGAGGAGCACTGAGGGATTGACTGGGCGAGCAGGTGAACGTGAAGAGGGAGCGGGTGTAAGAATGAATTTGTGAATGAGTGAATTAATGACCGAGTCGGTAAGTGGATGCTTGTGTGAGTGGATGAGAGCATGTGTGAGTAAGTGAATGAACAAGTATGTGAACGAGTGAATTAATGACTGAGTCAGTAGATGGATTAATGTGTGAATGAATATGTGAGTGAGTGGGTGAACAAACTGAATGAGTGTGAGTTCACGGGTAAGTGAGTGACAGAATGAGTATGTAAAAGAGCAAATGGATGAGAGTGAATGGGTAAACAAATGAGTATGAGTGAAGACATGAGTGGATGAGTGAATGAGTGAGTGCAGGTGTGAGTGGGTGAGTTAATGAGTGAATGAGTATATGAATGAAGAAATGAATGAGTGTAAGTGAATGAATGAGTGAATGAAGGTGTGAGAGGGTATGTGACTGAATGTGTAAGTGAATGAGTGAGTTGAGTGAATGACTGAGAGTGAATGAGTGAGTGGAGTGACTGACTGAGTGAAAAAGTGATTTCAGTGAATGAGTGAGTGAATGAGTGAATGGAGTGAATGAATGTGGGAGTGAATGAGTGACTGAGAGAATGAGTGATTGAGAGAATGAGTGAGTTGAGTGGATGAGTGCATGAGTGAATGAATGTGTGTGAGTGTGTGAGTGAGTGAATTAATGACTGAGTGGGTGAGTAAACAAGTGAATGAGTGTGTAAGTGAATGAGTGAATGAGTGAGTGTGAGTGAGTGAACGAATGAATGAGTGTGAGTGAGTGAATGAGTGTGTGAATGTGTGAATGAATGACTGAGTGGGTGAATGAGTGAATGAGTGAGAGAGAGCCCAGCGGGTGTGAGCACGGGGGAGGGAGCACCCTGCAGAGCCCTCTCCTTGGTCCTGCGGGGCCCCTCGGGCCAGGGTCGCCAGCGCCTGCGGGGCGGGGCCTCCTCCTCTGCCCCCCCCTCCCCTTCCCCGCCTTCCTCCCCCCTGCCTGGCGGGAGCGGGAGGGGCGCGGCGGGGCGGGGAGGCGAGAAGCTCATTAGCGCCTCGGGAGCCGCCTCTGGAGGTGGCGCGGGCGGCCCTGGGGAAGCCTCCGGCCTGCCGCCCGCGTGCGTGCTGTGTGCGCGTGTACATGTGTGTGCATGTATGTGCGTGTGCGTGCATGTGTGTGTGCATGTGTGTGCACGTGTGTGCATGTGTGTGCATATATGTGCATGTGTGTGCGTGTGTGTGCATGTATGTGCGTGCGTGTGTGCGTGTGCGCGCGCGGGGGTGCCCAGGAGCCGCCTGGGCCAAGCCAAGCCCGGAGGCGTCCTGGGGAGGGGGCGGCAGGGGCGCCCCGCCTTGGGTCTCAGTGCCCGGGTGGGGGTCCCTCCCCGCCCCGCCCGGTCCCCCCTCCCCGCGGCCCGGCGGCCGGTGGGCGCGACCCCTCCCGCTCTTCCCCATCCGCGGCCCCGGCTCACTCCCCTCTCGTGACGTCATGCACCGCTCGCGCGGCATGATGGGAGAATCCTAATGTTTTCCAACAGATGCTCCAAGAACAGCTTTTAGATTAAAGCAATCGCAAGAGCGAAGATTCTTCTTTTTCTCCCCTTTTTTTCCGGGGGGGTGGGGGGTGGGTGGGGGGAGGGAGCGCCCCCAGGAATTCCTGGACATCACCCCCTGCCCCAAGCACGCAATAAACACTGGCAAGAAAAAGTTTTTATTTCCTGGTTCAACTTTTTCTTTTCCTGGAATATAGACCGAAGAATGGGAATAAACACGAATAAATAACAAAGCGAGGCGGCGCGCCGGGATGCGGCTGGATGCAGCCCTGCGGGCCATTGTCTGCCGGCCCTGACGCCCGCCCGCGGCCCGGCGGCTCCTGCCCGCGCCTGCCCGGCCCTCCTGGATCCTCCTTTTGCCAAGGACGCCCCCGCCGCGCCCCCGGCCGTGACCTTGGCGCCGCGGACGCTCCCGTCCCCCAGGCCCCGTCCACCTTGCCCCCGCGCCGGCCGGGCCCATGGCCGCGTCGGAGGACGGGAGCGGCTGCCTCGTGTCTCGGGGCCGCTCCCAGAGTGACCCCAGCGTCCTCGCCGACTCCCCGGCCACCTCCTCCGCGGACGCCGGGGCGAACCCAGGTAACGGGCGGCGGGGGCGGGGGCGCGCGCGGGCGGGCGGGGGCGGCGGTGCCGGCGCGGCTCTGGGCGCGCGCCCTGCGCGCCTTGCGCCCCTCCCGGCCGGGGGGAGCCGCGGGGGTCCCCGGCGCGCGGGCGCCGCGCCCGCACCCCCCGGACCGGCCGGGGCGCCCCGGGAAGCCCTTTGTCCGGAAGGGATCGATGGGCCGGGCGGCCGCGCGGCGTGGGGCACTCGGGAGGGGCTCCCCAGCCGGGCGCGGGCCGAGCTACCCCTCGCCCCCGGTGAGGTCGGGCCCCCCTGCCCGGGTGCTGGCCCGCCCGGAGGAGCCGACCTGTGGCCAGCGCCCGGGGCTGGCTCGGAGCTCCGTGCCCGCCCCCGGCCGGCCCCCGCGCCCAGCCTGGCCGCGCTCCGGTCGCCGCCGCCGCCACCGCGCGGGGCCCGGGCTGGGCGCACCTGGGCACGCTGCCGCCCGGACAGGTGTGCCGGCAGCGGTGCCCGCTGGGAGCCAAGGGCGGGCGGGCGCCGGGCTGAGCCCGCGTTCGTGAAATTGGGTGAACCTGGACGTCCCCAGCCCAGGGCGGGCGGCGTCAGCTGTTGAGGGGACCCGTGGACCACAAAGGCTTGCTTGATGGATCCCTTTCCAGAGAGATGAAGAAAGGCCTCATAAGGCAGGAGGGGGCTGGGCTGTGCGCGCCTTGTCGCCATGGAGACGCAGGAAGCAAAGTGATCATTAAAACCTTTCTCCACCAGAAGGCAATTTTCACTTCACAGGGAGAAGTCAGAGCTTCTGAAACGCGAGGTTTAGAAAAAAAAAAAAAAAAAAGAACCAGAATCAGATCTGGTGTTTGGGGCCCAGCTCGGGGCTGGGGGCTGGTCTTAGCCAGGCCTGCAGCCCGCCTAGCCCACAGGGAACGCGAGTCGCTGGACACACCTGCGGCCCCTCGGTGCGTGTACCCAGCCCACCAGGGTCTCCCCTGGGTCCAAGCCTGTCGTGCTGGGGAGCGCCCAAGGCGGGGCCCTGGGGTGAGCCCCGCTGTGTGCAGATTAGGGGCCTTCACCGTGTGGGGACGCCCAGAGTCGTGGGGGCAAAAGGCACCCCAAGGCTCCTGGTGGGCAGTTCCGGGGCCGGGGCCCAGCGCGCCGGTCAGACATGAGCCCTTTCCCTGCGGGGACCCCAGACCCGACGCTACTCCGTGCCTCCGAGCCCAGCGGCAGGGGTGCCACTGGGGGGAAGAAGCGGGTCGCATTCATTTCCTCGGAGTTTTCGGCAGAGCAGCGAGCAGCGACCCCAGGGGCTTTGGTTAATCCTTTGATTAGGTGCAGCCAGGACGGGTCGGGTCGCCTTCTCTGCTGGGGAGGTGCGTCCGTGACAGCGCCCGTGATGGGAGCTGAGTGGGCCGGTCGCCCCCGAGCACCGAGGCAGCTGGTGCAGTTCCTTTGTCCCTGGCAGTTCGAGGAAGCGAACTGGAGGTTCTGCAGGGTTCGGCCTCTGGCTGTCTGTGAGGGGCCTGCCGGGACAGGGAGGGGGCCGGCTCCCCACCACCCCTGCCCTCAGGGAGCAGAATTCCCCGGGACGACCCCCAGGTCCTCTCTGGTTTAGGAGCCAACCCTGGGGGGAGGCGTGGACGGTGGGGGAAACCGGGTCGAAGTGCAGTTCCTACCCCTGGTCCTGAGAGCTGGGGGGAGAGGGACGGTGAGGAAGCCTCCGAGCTTGGAGTGGACAGGGGGCGCTGGGGGAGGTGGCGTGTCCCCCGTTGCCTGGCCCGTGGGCCGCTGCTGACCGGACACATGCCTCCTCCTGCCGGACACGTCCGGGAGGACGGGAATCCCCCCGACATGGGGTTCCAAGTTGGCCTGAGGCTTTGGACCCGGTGGGCTGTGTGTGTGAGGTCACGTGTGCCCCCGCCCCAGCTGTCGCCAGCCCGGGTCACGTCGAGTACATGCGTCCCCCCTCCATCTACAGCCGGTTTCTGGCCCCCAGAGGCCCCCACCCCCCTCTCCCCGCAGGTGCCGTGTGACGCCCTCTCTCTCCCCCTGCGGTCAGCCAGGCCCCTTGGCCATTCCCTCCAGGCCCTCGCCCAAGGCCGCAGGAGCCAGGGTTCAAGCAGGCAGGTGGATGTGCGGGCAGGGGGTCCCTCGGCCCACCCAGGCTGGGGGTCAGAGCGTGTCCAAGGCTCAAGGGTGCAGGGCCGCCAGACACTGGCCGGGTGCCCTCCTGTGCCACGTCTGGGTGACCCGCCTCTGTCCTCGTTGGCGCATCCCCTCCCTCTGTCCCGAGTGCCAGGGCTGAGGGAAGCTGCACGGATAACAGTGCCACACATGTCGCACGTGTGTCCACCGGGCGTCGCACTAATGTTAGCCGGATGAGCCGCACATCCGGACAGGGCGATCTCACGGTTCTCCCCCGTGGTGCTCACACCCCCACCCCGGCCTGCACCACAGACCCTGCTGGTGTCTGGTCCCCTCTGTGCTCCAGCCAGGGCTGCGTGCTTGCTCCACGCCCCTCCCCCCTCCTCCTCCTCCTCTTCCTCCTCCTCTTCCTCCTCCTCTTCCTCTCTTCTTCTTCCCCTCTTCCTCCTCCTCTTCCTCTTCCCCTCTTCCTCTTCTCCTCCTCCCCTTCTTCCTCCTCCTCCTCCTCTTTCTCCTCCTCTTCCTCCTCCTCTTCCCCTCTTCCTCCTCCTCTTCCTCTTCCTCCTCTTCCTCTCTTCCTTACTCCTCCTCCTCCTCTTCCTCCTCCTCTTCCTCCTCCTCTTCCTCTTCTTCCTCCTCCTCCTCCTCCTCTTCCCTCCTCTGCCGGCCCCGTCAGTGCTCCCTGAACATGCAGAAAGGACACATCCTCACTTCCTGCTGCCCTGAGCTCTGGCCTGGGGCAGCATCTGCTCACCTGCGCCCTCCTAGGCCGGCTTCGTCTGTCCGTCTGTCTGACGCTTCCCGCCGTCTGGCCGCACCTCCGGCTGCTGCTCACTCCGCTCCGTCCTCTCCCCAGCCCAGTTCCGGGGGCCCCGCGTGCTGCAGGTGGGGCCCCACCTACGGTGCCCGGAGACCAGGGCCACGGGGGACAGCGCTGGGTTCTGTCCGGGGAGGGGTCTCCTGCACAGGGCAGCGGTGGGCGGTGGGCACTGCGGGGTAGGGCCGGCCACTGTGCACCCACTCGGGACGCCCACGTGACGCTCCCCGGTGGTGGCACACCTCACCCGAGAGACCGGCCCTGCCAGGGGGGCCTCGCGGCGGGCACTGCCTGCCCGGGCCGCCTGCTTCTTTCTAACCATTCCTCGAGTCTCTCCTCCCCGGGGCCCTGGGCTCTGGGATCTCCCCTGGCCCCCGTGGGGCGTCTCCGCCACCTAATTAGCCCCGGGACTCTGTGGTAATTACCTTGTCAGCCTCGTCCTCGGGCTATTAGAAATAAAGGCTGGAGGCCCTGGAAGAAAAACAGGGGGAGCCGCGTGTCCGGGTCACGGAGGCACGGCCCGCGTGGTCAGGCAGGGCCGTGGTCAGGAGGCGTCCGTCCCCCCTCCACCCCACGTGAGGGAGACGCTGGCCACTCTCTAGCTGGGCCCGGGCACCGGGCACCCCGCACGCAGCCCAGCACTCGGGCCGGACGGTCGGGTCTGATCCTTTCTCACGTGTTGTGATTCATGGGGGGGGGGGGGTCTTCTCTGCTCAGGGAGTCTCGGTTGAGTGGTTGAGTGGGCGCTGGTTTCACTCGGGCCATCCTGGCGGTGCCCGGCGGGGTTCCGAGCTGTGCCCAGAGCGCCCAGGAAGCCGCATGGTGCTGTGGCGGGGGCTGCCCTGACCCTCGCCCCACAGGGCCGTCTCCCGGGGGGGGGGCCTCGAGCCCGGCACCCAGGGGAGGGCCATCCTGGCCCAGGCACGGCTGTCACTGCCACGCACCCAGGAGAACCTTCCAGAGTGGGCGCTCCCTGCAGGCGGGCGCAGGGCTGCAAGGGACACGCCGTCCCCGGGCGCACTGTCACCTCCGGGTGCTGGGAACTGCCACCGACTGGGCGGCAATGGGAGAAGTTTGGAGACAAGGGGCCGGAGAGACAGCCCAGGGCCGAGGCCGAGCCCGCGTCAGCCACCGGCACGCGTGACCCCCGAGCACCGCCTGGAGCCGCCCCTGAGCCCACCGGGGTGGCCCCAAGCCCCGGAAGAGAGTTTGCCTCTGACCAGCGGGGCTTTGAGGACTTGAGGCTGACCGCTGCTGGGTTTGCGAGCCGGCGTCCAGTCCCCGTGGCGGGCGGCTAGTCCGCCCTGGGGCACCGGCCCCCCACTCGGATGCACGGAGGGGCCCAAGGGGCCGTCAGCCCGCAGGTTCCCTTGTTGGTCCTCTGTTGGGGCTGCCCCCGGGCTCAGGGCTTGTTCCTGGCTCTGACCCGGGAATCACTTCCGGGAGGGCGTGGGGGACCCTGGGCGGTGCCGGTCAGCTGCACACGCAGCCAGCGCCTCCCTGTCCAGTCTCTCCCGCCCCCAGCCCAGCCGGCTTTAGAGAGGAAGGTTGGCAGTCTGGGCTTTGCAGTGTGGTGTGACACTCGCAAGCTGGCTAGGAACTGGGGCCCAAGAGGGTCTCCCTGCGAGTGATGCCCCTGCAGGGCACCCCTGCCCCCAAGTGACCGCCCCCCGCCCCCGCATTCTCGCCCGCTCCCGCCCTTCTCCCAGGCCGCTCCCTGGACCATCCCCGCCCCGCCCCGTGTCCCACGGCAGCCCTCGGGGATGGGACCCCCGCCCTCTCCAGCCATGGCTGCTCCCAGCACGGGCCGAGGCGGGAGGTCCCGAGGGTCCCACCGGCCCACAGCCTCGCCCTAGCTGAGGCCTCGCAGCACGGAGCAGGTGACGCCACATATGTGGGGCAGCCCGGGAAGTCGTTCACGCCAGGCGCGGGGAAGGCTGGGCGGCTCCCAGGACAACTGTCTGGAACAAGTGAGGCTCTGGGTTTGATACGCGGCATGTCACACACAAACACACACACACACTCACACACTCACACATACACACACACTCACACATACACACATACATTCACACGTACATGCTCTCACACATACACACACTCCCACACACACACTCACATTCACACACATATACTCACACATGCACACACTCGAACACACATACTCACATTCATACACACACTCAAACACTAACATATACACACACTGGCACACACACATTCATGCAGACATACATACACTCACACACTCACACACACTCACACCTACAAACACATACATTCATACAGGAACACACATGCACATTCACACACAAATACATTCACATATACACACTCATACTCGCACACATACACACAAACCTATTTACACACACTCAAACACAAATACACTCATACACAGACATTCACACACAGACATATACTGGCACACTCCCACATACACACACATACTAATTGACACACATACATACACATTGACATATAATCAAGATATACTCACAAATACACTCATATACACACACACATACACACACATACGTGCATACACACACACTCACACACACTGACACACACTCACGACAGTGCTTCCCAGGGAAGAAGGTGGACGGGGCAGTGGCTCAGAGGTGGCATGGTGACCACCGAAGGTCTGTATGTCTGTCGTGTGCAGCCAGCTGCCGACCACAGGCCTCTCCTCCTCCAGACCCGCCAGCCCTTCAGAGGGGCAGGGAGGCCGAGGGACCTGCCCGCGGGCACTGAGCTATGGCAGGGTCTGCCCATGGGTGCCGGCCGCGCCCAGGAGAGCAAGCCTGCCCCCTCTGGGCTCTGTCCACTCTGGCCCCGAGCACTGGCCACACCACCACTCCCGGCCCTCGGCCCTGGGCACTGTGCCCCCCCACCCCCCCGCCATCCCCAGTCCCGCTGGCCTCCTGCTGGAGGGGTGCATCCTGCAGAGACCCGGCTCAGTCCCCGCCCCATGTACTCAGTCCCCGCCCCACGCGGCCCCCAGACCTGGCGGCTGTGGCCCCAGACAAAGGAAGACAAAACTGTCTGAACAGGGGGTCCGCTCAAACTCCCGCCCAGGTAGGGGGGTGGAAGGTGGGGGGTGGGGGTCCCGCCCAAGAGCGGGCCCCAGAGCCCGAGGAAACTGGGTGAGAAGAGACGAGCCCCTCCCCCCACTCGCCAAGGAGGTGCCCGGGGCTCAGTCCTGGGGGGTCTAGGCGCCTCCGGAGCACTCGTGTCTGTGCACTGTCGTGGGAGCCGTGACGCCTGCGTGAAAGAGGCGGTGGCGCTCCTTCCTCCCTCCTCCTTCCTCCCTCCTCCCTCCTCCTCCCTCCTCCTTCCTCCCTCCTCCTTCCTCCCTCCTCCCTCCCTCCTCCCTCCTCTTCCCCTCTCCAACCCACCTTCCTCCTCCCTCCCTTCTCCCTCCCTCCTCCTCCCTCCCTCCTCCCTCCTCCTCCCTCCTTCCTCCCTCCTCCCTCCTCCCTCCCTCCTACCTCCTTCCCTCCTTCCCTCCCTCCCTCCTCCCTCCTTCCCTCCTCCCCCCTCCTCCCTCCTCCCTCCTCCTTCCCTCCCTTATCCCTCCCCTCCTCCTCCCCTCCTTCCATCCCTCCCTCCCTCCTTCCATCCCTCCTTCCCTCCTCCTCCCTCCCTCCTCCCCTCCTCCTCCCTTCCTTCCCTCCCTCCTTCCCTCCCTCCTCCCTCCTTCCCTCCTCCCCCCTCCTCCCTCCTCCTTCCCTCCCTCATCCCTCCCCTCCTCCTCCCCTCCTTCCATCCCTCCCTCCCTCCTTCCATCCCTCCTTCCCTCCTCCTCCCTCCCTCCTCCCCTCCTCCTCCCCTCCTTCCCTCCCTCCTTCCATCTCTCCCTCCCTCCTCCCTCCCTCCTTCCTTCCGCCCAGGAACTGCCACCCCTACTTCCTGCCGGTCACCTGTCAGTAAGTCCCACCAGGCTGTCGCTTTCCTGGACTGGGTGACCGACCCGTGGCTCTGCACCTCCCCCTCCCCCTCCCCCTCGTCCTGCCCAGGGGTCTCTGTGACTCTGGGATGTCCCACCCTGGGAGCCTGGCCAGGCCCCTGTTCCTCCCCAGGTTTCAGACCCCCAGCACACACACACACACACACACACACACACACGGGGTGGGGGGCACGGGAGAGTCCGGCGCCCTGGCTGCTGGCGGGCCCTGCGCAGGGGAGAAAGGGCCCGGTCAGGCGGGGCCCTCAGCTGCGGCCGCGGGCACAGGGCCCTTGTGCGGGACAAGGCAGTCATTCAGAGCTGGCCGGGAGGCCGCCTCTGGCAGTCGCAGGGGCTGTGGGCGGCGCTTCCGGCCTCTTCCTGCAGTGCCGCCGGGGGGTGTTCTGGAAGGTTCCACCAGGTGGTCCCGGGACCACTGGGGACAGAAGAGACCCCGGGGCGGGCGGTGGGAAAGGACCCGCCAGGCTGTCGGCCCCTGCAGCAAACGTTTCCTGAGCTTTCGGTGTTGAAACCATTTCCGGTTCCTGGGAGGACCCGTGGGGACAGTACCGGGATCCCAGACCCCCCCTCCTCTCAGGGACCCGAGACCCCCAGAGCCAGGGCCGGGCGCCCAGATCGCTGTGTGCTGGTGCCCCCCAGCCACACACAGGGCAGAGACGCTGGTGCTGGGCGAGGCACCCACCCACCTCCCGGTTCCGTCCCTCCACACCCGCCAGGGCACATGGCACCCCCTCCCCCGGCCCCAGGGGAGTCTCTCCTCGCCCCGCCCCTCCCCCTCCTCCCCTTCCTCCTCCCCCTCCTCCTCCTCCCCTTCTTCCTCTCCCTCCTTCTCCTCCTCCTCCTCCCCCTCCTCCCCTTCCTCCTCCCCCTCTTCCTCCTCCCCCTCCTCCTCCCCCTCCTCCCCTTCCTCCTCCTCCTCTCCTTCTTCCTCTCTCTCCTTCCTCTCCTCCTCCCCCTCCTCCCCCCTTCCCCTTCTCCTATTCCCCCTCCTCCTCCTCCCCCTCCTCCCCTCGCTCCTCCCCCTCCTCCTCCCTTGGCAGGCTCTGGGCACAGCAAGGTGCAGTGAGGCTGGGCTGCCTCATCCTGGGGTGTTCCCCGAGTTCCCAGGGCCCGGGAAGGGTCTGTCCACACCCCCCAGGGAGCACCCGCACCCCCACCCCACTGTGAGTCAGCGTCTGCGGGGCCACCTCGTCCCTGTCACTGCCGGGTCGCGGGTCACTCCCAGAGGGGCAGTGATCGCGGGTCTGGGCAGGGCCGGCTGCACTGGGCCTTCCTGGGGTCTGCTTGGCCTCTGCCGACAGGTGCTGCCCCCGCTGGCCCTGCCCCACCCCACCTCAGGCTGCGGCCCGGCTGGCAGAGGGTGTCCTGGGCTCTGTGGGACAAGGGGCCAGGCGCCCTGTGGGCGCGATTCTGTGTGGGCTTCAGACTCCCAGCCTCGATGTCCCCACAGTGCCCTCGAGTGGCGCTCAGGCTGTCCGTCATCACCCAGGGGACGGTTGGGTGGACACGGGCACCCTGACCCCACACCTGTGCGCAGTGGGGCCCGGCAGGGGTGACTCTGGGGCCTGCCACAGGGCTGCTTGTGGCCCGTGTTGGGGGGGCGGTTTCCCTCTCGGCGCTGCCCCCCCCCCGTCACCGCCCCCCCCCCCCCGCTCTCCAGGTCCCGCTGCGGAACCCAGAGTGCCCGGCTGCCCGCGTCCCCCGACACGGGTGAGGTCCTGCGTGTGCTGCCTCCTCCCGACTCACGTCACCCAGTGCCTCAGCCCCGCGGTCACCAGGGCCGTTTCCGCTGTCCCCACAGCGGACGCTCCCCGCCCTGCGCTGTGGGCGCCCGGGGCTCCAGCCGGGGGTCCATGGGCAGTCTGCAGTGGCCGCAGTGGGCACCGGCCCTTGCGGGTCGGACCTTGACCTGTCCCCAGCCACATTTGGGCGCATCTGAGCACTGTGCCGCCCCAGGCCGGGACAGCCCCGCCCCCTCGGGTCCTCCCCAGCCGCCTGCTGCCTCTGCCCTCCCCACGTGCGTCCTGCGGGTTCACTGTCCACCTGCGCTGCCCCGGTGTTCAGTGCCGGGCACTCTGCCGCGCGCCTGCGGCCACCCACTTGTCTTCTCTGAGTCTGCCCGCTCCTCTGCCCGCTCCTCCCGCGGGCTCTGCTCTCCTGCTGAGTCGGGAGTTCCTCTGCGTCTCGGGCACCAGCCTGCCAGGAGCCGGGTGCGAGCCTTTCCTCCTGCTCCGTCACGCCTTCTCGCGTGTGGCTCTCTCTGGGCGAGGCCTTTACTCTGCAGCCTCCCGCCCGTTTATCTTCGCGTTTGTTTCCCTCGAGACCAGAGCTCAGTCCCCCTGGAGGTCAGGCCTGGCGCTGGCGAGTGGCTCCCCCGTCCGCTGGGGCGGAGTCGGCCAGCTCCGAGGGTCCCGTCCCTCTCCGAGGAGGCTGCCCGTCCGGGGGCCCTGGGCTCAGCCTGCCCTGGGCACCGACACCCGTGGGCACGGCCTCGTGTCCCGCCCTAGGGTTTGGGGAAGGGGGGGGTGGCGCCTGCGCCCTGTCCTGGGGCGTTTGCGGTTCTCACGGATTTCCAGCACGTTCTTCTGCTTTCCTGCAGCTTGCGCTGCTGGGGGACTGTGGGGAGGCCACACCCGGGGCCCTGCTGGTCTTTTCCCCTTCCCAGCACCTGTGGGTCTGGGGTGGCCCAGGGGTGCCCTGTTTCCTCCGTCTCTGTGGTCACCCCAGGTGATGGGTCCGAGGAGACACGCGGCGATGGGGGCCGGGAGGAGCAGCTGCCTCTGCCTCGAGGGGCCCGTGAGACCCCCACAGAGGCAGGGGGCGCCGGGCTCGGGTCTCTGGGTGAAGGTGGGTCCTCAGCCACGTGTCTCCACATCTGGGTCTGGGTCCCACTCATTCGTGCTCAGGCTTCCTGCCTGGCCTGTGGGGCCCCCATAGAGCCCGAGACCCCGGAGTGAATCCAGAGTGTCCGCAGCACCCCCAGCAGACCCCTGCTCCTGGCTGGACTGAGTTTAGGTTGACTGGGTCTGCCCCTCCCCTCCTCCCCCTCTGCCCCTCTACCCTCCTTCTCTCCCTCCCCTCCTCCCCTCCCCTCCTCCCCCTCTGCCTCTCCCCTCCTCCCTCTCTGCCCCTCCCCTCCTTGCTCCCCCTCTCTCCACCCCCTCCTCTCCCTTCCCTCCCTCCCCTCCTCTCCCTCTGCCCCGCCCCCCTCTCCCCTCCCTCCCTCTCTCCCCTCCTCTCCCTCTGCCCCTCCCCTCCTTGTCCTCCCCTCCTCCCCCTCTGCCCCTCCCCTCCTTGTCCTCCCCTCCTCCCCCTCTGCCCCTCCCCCCTCCCCTCCCTCCTTACTCTCCACCCCCCTCTCCTTTCCTGCTCACACCTGCTAGTACTGAGGCCTTACTCCTGGCTCCACGCCCGGGGTCGCTCCTGGCGGGGCTCAGGGGACCCTTGTGGTTCTGGGGACCGGCCCCGGGCCAGCCGTGTGCTAGGCGAGTCCCCTACCCGCTGTGCTCGTCCCAGAGGTGTATTCTCAGGAACCGCTGACACCCTACTGGATTGTTTTGAATCTCTAGTTTTCGGAAACGTTTATTGAATTCCAGGATTTGTAAAGTTGTTCGTGACGGAGTTGCCCCAGGCAAACAGGATAATATTCCAACACCAGCCCACCGCCGGGCCCTTCCCTCCCCCGACGTCCAGGGCCCCCCACCCCCCGCGTGCCCCCTTGGCGGGCCTGGGACAGATTTAGTGCTTGGTCCGAGTGACCGGACGGGGCGGCACAGAGCTGTCAGAGTAAGCCATGAAAGCCCGCCCAGGTGCCGGGTCTGTGTCAGCCTTTCTCCCTCCGGGGGGCAGCCACGTGCTCCATCGGTGGGCGCCACCGTGCCCATGCTGGGGCGGCCCTTCCTGCTTCAAGGGGCACGGGACACGTCTCGCCCCTCGCAGAATTGGTCTCGAGGCTGGGCGCCCTGGGCTGGGCTCAAGGCTGGTGCTCCCTGGGGGTCTCGAGGCTGGTGCTCCCTGGGGGTCTCGAGGCTGGTGCTCCCTGGGGGGCTCGAGGCTGGTGCTCCCTGGGGGTCTCGAGGCTGGGCGCCCTGGGGATCTCGAGGCTGGTGCTCCCTGGGGGTCTCGAGGCTGGGTGCCCTGGGGGTCTCGAGGCTGGTGCTCCCTGGGGGTCTCGAGGCTGGTGCTCCCTGGGGGGCTCGAGGCTGGTGTTCCCTGGGGGTCTCAAGGTTGGTGCTCCCTGGAGGTCTCAAGGTTGGTGCTCCCTGGAGGTCTTGAGGCTGGTGCTCCCTGGGGGTCTCGAGGCTGGTGCTCCCTGGGGGGCTCGAGGCTGGTGCTCCCTGGGGGGCTCGAGGCTGGTGTTCCCTGGAGGTCTCGAGGCTGGTGCTCCCTGGGGGTCTCGAGGCTGGTGCTCCCTGGGGGTCTCAAGGCTGGTGCTCCCTGGGGGGCTCGAGGCTGGTGTTCCCTGGGGGTCTCAAGGTTGGTGCTCCCTGGAGGTCTCAAGGTTGGTGCTCCCTGGAGGTCTCGAGGCTGGTGCTCCCTGGGGGTCTCGAGGCTGGGTGCCCTGGGGATCTCGAGGCTGGTGCTCCCTGGGGGTCTCGAAGCTGGTGCTCCCTGGGGGTCTCGAGGCTGGTGCTCCCTGGGGGTCTCGAGGCTGGTGTTCCCTGGGGGTCTCAAGGTTGGTGCTCCCTGGAGGTCTCAAGGTTGGTGCTCCCTGGAGGTCTCGAGGCTGGTGCTCCCTGGGGGTCTCGAGGCTGGGTGCCCTGGGGATCTCGAGGCTGGTGCTCCCTGGGGGTCTCGAAGCTGGTGCTCCCTGGGGGTCTCGAGGCTGGTGCTCCCTGGGGGTCTCGAGGCTGGTGCTCCCTGGGGGTCTCAAGGTTGGTGCTCCCTGGAGGTCTCGAGGCTGGTGTTCCCTGGGGGTCTCGAGGCTGGTGTTCCCTGGGGGTCTCAAGGCTGGTGCTCCCTGGGGGTCTCGAGGCTGGCCGCCCTGGGCCAGTGCCCGTCCCAGAGTCTTGCTGGCGAGCCCCCATCCTCACCACTGACCCCCGTCACTCTGCTCCTTGGTGCGTCACATTGACGTCGGTGGGCCCCACGGGTGACTCTCGTGAAGCGGGGAGGAGAAAGACGGTCACTTTCTCTCCAACCGCCTCAAACACCCGGGACCCAGGGTTACTGGGTTCTTGTCTCGCTCGCGGAAAAGAATTTCAGGAGTAGACAAGCAGTGAAGTAACAGACTTTATTTAGAAGGTCTTAGGGAAGGAGGAAGAGATAAGTGGAAAAGGAAAACCAGTAGGAGTAACGCGCTTAAGAAAGAACGCAGGCTCCTCCAAAGATGGAGAGAGCCTTGAATGGACTATTGGGCTGTTTTTTATAGGTTCTTACAGCCTGCCCCCACCCACATGCGGTTTCTTTCCAAGTATACCAGGGAGGTTGGGAGTGGTGATAGCCTTCTTTGGGGAACCTCCTGGGGAGGGGTCTATTATCCTCAGAGTCTGTTGAAGGTCTTATCGGGTGCGGTTCCTGTGTCCACAGGGTGGGTCAGTCTCAGGATTCTCCTCCCCGGAGACTTTGATGATCTAAGTTTCATTGCCAGGGGCCTTTCCCTACCTACCTGCCTACATCAACATGACCGCACAGCCCGTTACCCAGGCCGGAGGGGGCGTTCTGGGGACCCCCAGGCTCCGTCCATAGCCCACCTCAGCAAGGCTGGAACCGCAGGTGTCCCTGGGACCCTGCGGCTGCTGCCTCAGTTTACCACCGTCTAGTGTGGACAGTGGGTTCCTCTTCTGGCCTTGGGGGGCCCCCCGCCCAGAGGTGGAGCCGGGCGCCCCAGGGTGTGGCGGCGGCGTTTACTAGCCTCAGGGCCCGTGGGGCAGTGGCCGTGCTGGCCGGCGTGGAGCCCCGGGGCCCTCCCAGCCTGCCCCTAACTCAGTTTCCCCTTTGTGCCTGGAGCAGCAGCCAGCCTGGGCAGTGGGCAGGCCGGGCCGGGGCTCCCCAGGCTGCCGTGGGCCCCGGGGCTGCTCCTGGGCCGGGGACTGGGGTGGGCGGCAGGGTCGCCGCGGGCAGGTGTCTGGGTGCTAGTGGGGGGGCGTGTGGTGCCGGGATCAAACCCGGGGCTCCGTCGTCAGTGCACGCTTGGCCCTTCAATCCCCTCCACCCCCTCGGCCTCTGCAAATGGTTTTCCCCCGCCCCCGCTGCTGCCCGCCGGGTCCCGTGTCTGCTGCCCCCCCCCCCCGCGTGGCCACGCCCAGCCGGCCCTTACAGCCTGCACCCGCCCCTGGGCCCGCACCCTTGCAGGTGGCCGCGTCCACCTGCCCGGGCCAGAGAGGCCAACGCCGTCGGGGCCGCCCGGCTCAGCCCCTGCCCCAGAAGACCCCACGGGCTCTTCTCGCGTGTCTGAGTGTGAGTGTCAGGTGGGCGCGGGTGGGCAGAGCAGCTGGCACGGAGCCCCCATCCCGCACCACCAGCCCTGCCACGGCGGGACTGCCCAGAGTCCTGCTCAGCCCGAAACCCCTGCCCGAGAGCGCGCCGAGCACTGTGACCACGAGGCTGTCATGCTGGGTCCCACACCAGACAGGGTCAGCTCTGCCGGTCAGTGCCTGGTCTTGGTGGCAGGGGTGGGCAGCAGCATGACTCAGCCCTGGGCCCTGGCTGGCCTCCGTGGTCAGCTCGGTCCCGACTCCCCTGCTCCCATTTTGCAGATAAGGAGATGGAGGCTGAGGCAGGTGGAGGGGACGGGCATCTCGCCCCTCTCTCTGGTAGCCAGGCGTGGAGGGCAGGGGTGGAGAAGCAGGAGCAGGGCAAGGCCCTGGGGCCGCCTGCTGGAGCTGGACAAATGGCTGCAAGCGTTTGTGGTCCTGCTGCAGGCCGGTGGAGGCTCTGCAGGGGCGGGGGGTGGGGGGGCTGCTCTGAGGGGGGCAGCTCTGCAGGGGTGGGGTGGGGGGCCGCTCTGAGGGGGGCGGCTCTGCCTGAGGCTGTGCGGCCCGTCACACTTGCTGACCGGTCAGTGCTCTCCGCGGGCGTCCAGGCGAAGCCACCCGAGAGGGTGAGTGGACAGGGGAGTAGCCGGCTGGCACGGGGACCTGGGGCCGGGTTCTCCAGCCTGACCAGCAGCGACGCAGTGCCACAGCCCGCAAGGGCCCCGGGGCCCCGTGGGGACACTGCGGGGCACAGCCGGGATACTCTGATATGCGGGGACGCTGTTGAGACCCCTCTGGGGCGCCCGGCCGGCTCCCGAGAGTCTCCCGCCCGCACGGCAGAGCCCGGCAGGCTCCCCGTGGCGTGCTCGAGACGCCAGAGACAGGAACAACGGGTCCCATCCCCCTGGACCCTGGAAGAGCCTCCAGCCGTTGGGAAAGACGAGTGAGGAGAGGCTGCTGCAGCCTCAGGGCTGGGAGGAACAGAGACATTACTGGCGCCCGCTCGAGTCATCGACGAACACGGGATGACAGGGATGCAGTGATGGCCGGGACACTGCAGGGGATAATCTCCACCTCCCTCCCCGCCGCCCGTGCCCGCCTGCCCGCCTGCCCGTGCTTCTCTCGGTCTCCTGATGTGGTGTCGGGGGCTGCACCCTGGCGTGCTGTGGGTCACAGTCGGCCTGTGGGTGGCCGGGGCTGCAGTCTGAGTTGTGCCCGTCTGTGTGAAGGCGGGCGTGAGCCATCGCCTGCTCGCTGTGTCCTGGGCTCTGTGCCTTGCTGGGCCCGGGCAACGTCTCTGTGCCTCTACTCACTTCCTTCCCGGGGTCTCCCAGGAAAGGCCGCAGGCCGCCAGCCAGGTGCCTTCCCAGACAGACAGACAGACAGACAGACAGACCCGCTGGCTCTGGTGCTGGCCCTGGAGTCCGGCTCCACGCCCGGCTCAGCCTGCAAGGTGGGCACCCCGACCAGGCCCAGGCCCCCTTGCAGCTCAGCATCTGGGGACAGCGGTCGGGGCGGGGCGCGAGCAGGACCCTGCCCAGAGGGTGTGGCCAGGGCGGGGCGCGAGCAGGACCCTGCCCAGAGGGTGTGGCCTGGGCCGGCCGAGTACAGGGCCAGGAGCGGGGTCAGCGCGGAGCAGAGCCTGGACAGACAGGGCTGGTGCTGTGGGCGTGACCCCGAGGTGCTGCGGCCTCAGGGTGGGGCCACCCCCACCCGCGCCTCCCCCTCCCCCAGCCCTGGTCTTCCCGGGTTAGATGACCTGGTGTGGAGCCCGCCCCTGTGGCCCCACGGTGCCCAGGGACAGGCCAGCCGGGCGTGGACGGCAGAGGAGAAAGGAGGGCGGGTCCCGGGCAGAGACCGGCCAACGGCCGCGTGCTGTGGGCCGGGGCCCCCGAGACGGGGCCCAGAGCTCAGCGGAGCACTGAGACACCCAGGGCAGTGCAGGGCTTCACCGCTGGCCACCCTGTATAGAGCCACCGGGGAAACCGAGTCCTGGCCTCGCGGTCAGGAGTCAGTACAGGAGACAGCCGGGCAGCAGCTGCACCCCAACCTCGCCCACCCGCCTCTCCCTCTCCCTCGGGCTCTTTCTCCCACAGAAAGGAAGGGAGGGAGGGAGGAAGGGAGGGAGGAAGGAAGGAAGGAAGGAAGGAAGGAAGGAAGGAAGGAAGGAAGGAAGGAAGGAGAAAGGGAGGGAGGGAAGGAGGGAAGGAAGGGAGGAAGGAAGGAAGGAAGGAGGGAAGGAAGGAAGTAAGGAAGGAAGAAGAAAGGGAGAAAGGAAGGAGAGAAGAAGGAAGGAAGGGAGGAAGGAGCAAAGGAAGGGAGGAAGGAAAGAAGGAAGGAAGGAAGGAAGGAAGGAAGGAAGGAGGGAAGGAAGGGAGGAAAGAGGGAAGGAAGGAAGGAAGGGAGGAAGGGAGGGAGGAAGGAAGGAAGGAAGGAAGGAAGGAAGGAAGGAAGGAAGGAAGGAAGGAAGGAAGGAAGGAAGGAGAGGAAAAGGAGGGAGGCAGATGGAAGGGTAGACGGGAGAGAAGAAGCGTCTGCATATCTGTGTGATATGTAATTATCTTGTCAGGATGACTCACTGCCTTGAGGGAGCGATTAATTCTGACCCGGTGGTTTCGGTGCGTGTTTAAGTGTGCGTCTATTATGCAGCAGTAGTGGCCCGGTCCTGTTTTATTAATTACTCCTCTGTCCGTTAGTCTGTAAGTCAGCTGAGCGTCACGGCCCCCGCCTCTCCCGCACACGGGTCCTGGTCGCACGAGACGCGGGGGCCGGACGCCTCGGGTGAGCAGTCCCTGGTGGGGCGTGGGGAGAGGCTGCGGGGGGGCTTGTTTCTCTGGGACGTCGGGGTCGCCTGGCGGCTTCAGGACTTGCTTGTTCCAACTCTCCTGGTTGTTCAGCTCCGTCCTGATCAGCAGAAGGTCGTGTCCGGGACTGAGAACTCAGCAGCTGAGAGACGCCCAGCAGAGAGGTGGCTGCGGGAGCCAACATGCCCGGGCCGTCTGTGTCTCCCCGATGCTCTCGAGACATGCTCTCGGGGGCCGCGGGGCCCTCGAGGCGGGGCCCCTGAGTCAGAGCGTGGGGGCTGGAGCTGTGGCTGCGTCGTCCCGGCGTCGTCCCAGCGTGTTCTGCTGACGCGGGGTGGGGAGGGGGCAGAGATCTGGCTGCCGGAGCCTTAAATAGCTCAGTTCCACCCCGAAAGCGGGGGCGGGGGGTGGGCTCGGCGTCCAGCCTCTCGGGCCATCTGCTCCGTCACCTGGGCTGCCCCCGCCCGCCCGCCAGGCTTCAGGTGGTCCCGGGCCTCTGCCTCCTGCTTCTGGGGGCGGGGAGGGCTGGAGCGGCTCTGCCCGGCCCCACCGTGTCCTTGCCGGGAGCGCAGACGCAGCCTCCATCCCCGCGGGTAATTAGCTGCTAAATTTAGAAGGTGCACAGCGCTGCGCTCCTCAGAGGGAGCCTCCGGAGGTTCCTCTTCCCGCAGGGCAGCGGCCCGGCCGGTCCAGGAGCGTCTGTCCGTCCATCCATCCGTCAGGGGCTGCTGTTGTCCTTCCCTTTGTCTAAAGGAGGGGCTGGGGGACACCGGGGCCCCGTAGTGGTGACCGTCTGGTGTGGGGGGCACGGCCAGGAGCCCCATGCTCGCTCTGGCCTGGGGGCGCCCTCTGGCCTTGTCTGAGAACGTCCCAGACCGTGGGGGGGGGGGCTGGTGGGTCCAGACACTCAGGGCTTGAGCCCATTTCCCTGTAGGGGGGGAGGGGGCGTTGGGCCACACCCGGGGGCGGGGGAGGCTCAGGGATCCGTCCCGGAGGGGCTTGGGGACCGCCTGGCCCAGGCCTGCCCGTGCTGCTCTTTCCAGACGCACCCGCTGACCCGCCAGATCAACCCCCTCCCGCCGGCTTGCAGATATTCACTTCAGGGCTCACTTGGGGGAGCCCCGCGGGGGCTCAGGGACCTGCGCCTGGCTTACCTGGAGGGGGCGGGGTGGCGAGTTCATCTCCCGCTGTCTGTGTCCAGAGAGACCCCATGCCGGGCTGGGCTGTGAGCACTGTGCTTAGGAGTGAACCCTTCTGCTCAACGCTCACTGCGAGCAGCCGGAGGGAACTCAGGGCTTCCGCCCTCTGCCTCCGTGCAGCCAACTGGGGTCTGATCCCCAGCACCATCAGGCATGATCTCTGAGCATAGAGCCTAGAGTCAGCCCAGAGCACAGAGCCAGGAGTGAGCCCAGAGCACAGAACCAGGAGTCAGCCCTGAACACAGAGCCAGGAGTGAGCCCTGAGCACAGAGCCAAGAGTCAGCCCCGAGCACAGAGCCAGGAGTCAGCCCTGAGCACAGAGCCGGGAGTCAGTCCCGAGCACAGAGCCAGGAGTGAGCCCTGGCCACCACCTGAGTGACCCCCAAAGCTAAACTGAACCAAAATAGAAAACTCCCACTGTGACCCGGGCTTGTGTGACGGGCATGAGAGGCCCAGGAAGGGCAGGGGGGGGGCAGGAAGGGCGGGGAGGCCGCCTGGCTGAGGAGGGTCTGGGCGCCCCGCCCCCAGCCCTTTGCCTCCCCCCTGGGGCCTCCCCTAAGGACAGTGGCCTGTGAGGGGCACCGCTGACTCAGCGCCGGCTGGGGGGACTGGGGGTCCTGGGGGGGCCCTCGGCTGTGCGGGGGCAGGGCTGGGGTTCACCCCCCGCCTCGCTGGCAGGAAGGCCCCCTCTGCTGCTCAGGCTGGAGTGCCCGCTGGTGCGAGAGGCCCGAGTGCCCACGTCCGAGTGGTCTCCTTTGCTCTGTCCAGACCCCCGGCCGCCCGGTCTCAGACCTCGCGTGTTGGCTGCTCCATCGGCTCCCAGACTCCCCTCTGTGCCCCGACATCCCTCTGCGCCCCAACATCCCTCTGCGCCCCGACATCCCTCGGAAGAGGGCGGGGGAGGGAAACCCCAGCACAAGCACCCTGAAAAGCGAATGACCCGTCTCGGGCACTGTTCTAGAAGGTCACGGTGGCCACCGGGAGGGCGAAGCGATTCCGGTCAGTGCTGGGGGCAGAGGGACTCCGGCCAGGGGCGGCGTCACCCTTTCTGGAGAGAATGTCCAAGGCCTGCACTTCGGTGTTCCCGTCTCTCGAGCTGCATTTTCAGATGGAGCAAAGTCAGCTAAAGGGTGAGTGCAGGCGGGGCCAGGCCGGCTTCACCCGTGCAGACAGATCGAGCCTTCGGGGTGGGGCGGGGGACGAGGGTGCCCTAGGGGTCCCGTGCAGCTTCTGAGCAGTATTCCGGTGGCCGTTCATTCTTGTGCATTTTTGTCTGGGCCCCAGGACGTTCCCTGTCCCCCGCCTGCTGAAACGCACCGTCCTCTCGGCTCGCAGGGAGAAATGCAGCTTCCTCCCGAGGTCTCGGGTGCCAATGCAGACAGTGACTCAGGGGCGTGCCCCCCGTACCCCCCGTGGGGAGGGGTCACTGGGCAGCCGCACGCTCGGGCACGTTGTCCCAGAAACACCGGCTCGGTGTTTCCCTTCACAGGGTGGAGCTGCAGGGCCCCTCAGAGGCGCCTTCCCAAGCTGGTTCGCAGGGAGAAGTGTTTCCACAAATTACCTTGTATTTGACTCACTTGTCGTATTTTAGAGGTACTTACTGCACAGTTGCTAATTGGTGGCTTTCCAGGTTTCAGTGCCAAGGGCGGAGAGCTGCCTTCTGCATCTTCTCCTCCGAAGGTCGGAAGGAAAATCGAGCACATTCGTCAGAAGATGGAAGAACCATTTATAACTGGGCACATCATTTATTTATTTATTTTTACATCATTTATTTTTATGACATAAGAGTAGATATAAAGGAAGCTGGGAAGAATTTCCGTTTCCTTTTGGTAAATAAGAATTGAAAAAAAAAGAAAGAAAAAAGGAAACAAACCTCTGAGGCCAGAGCGACAGTACAGCAGGGAGGGCATTTGCCTTTTATGCGGCCGACCCAGGTTTGATTCCCAGCATCCTGTAGGGTCCCCCCCACCCCAGCCTGCCCGGAGTGAGCCCTGAGCACCACCAGGTATGTGTGGCCCAAAGACAAGAACCAAACACACACACAAAAAAAAAACAAACCTAAAAACTAACCTGTAAAGAATGAGACAAAAGCTGAGGAGAGCCCAGCCGGCAGAGCTCAGGCTGCTCATGTGGGGAACCCGGGACTAGTTCCCGCCCCAGCGCCTAGGGGAGACCTAGAGCAAGTCGCTGTGGCCCCACAAGCTAAAACAGAGCAAAAGGAAATACTAGACTCTGGGCACAGGCTAATATTCATCATTTAGAATGTGGTGTTTCTCGACTGTGTTTTCTGAGATGAGGTTCTTAGAAATCTGTGTTTTTGCCATGGAACATGGGCAGGAACATGAGAAGTGGCCACACCTCAGCAGAATCCCAGCCCAAACACACGAGGCCCCTCCACAGGGGTGAGCACAGTGTCGCGAGTCACGGCCAGGCCTTCTCCCTGCACACGCAGGCAGACATATGAAGAGCTGCACATGGGAACATGCTAAGTTCTGGGTGATGAGGATAAACACGTGAAGCTCTTCTCTGCCTTTGGAGCGCTGGCAACTATTCCTCTGGGGGGTAAAAATTTAATTTTGAAAAGCCGATTGGAAGTAAATCCTCCCGCTGGAGAAAGATCCTGCTGTTAGCCAATGTTACTTCTTTCCGTGTCAGTGAGAAGGAAACATTGTTTCCGCTGCAGATGCCGCGTCCCAGCGGGAGCAGCAGCAGGTGGAGGTGGCATGTGCAGGAGCGGGTGCTGCTGTGCCCCGCACAGGGCAGCCTGGGGTGGCCCGTCACTCGGGGACACTCTGGTGGGCTTCCAGGTCTATGTGGCCCCGTCACGTTGCCTCTGGCTTTGGTTCTGTGGGAAAGGCATGATGGTAGCAGGAATGCGTGATGGTAGCAGGAAATGCAGGACTCAGAAGGGTCCAGCCCCCTAAAATGTGTAGCGGACCACAGACAGTTGTTTCTGTTTTGATCACCAGCATGTCCTGCCAACATAAAGCAATGACTTAAAAAAAAAAATATATATATATATATATATATTTTTTTCTTCTTGAGTCACACCTGGAGATGCTCAGGGGTTACTTCTGGCTCTGCACTCAGGAATCACTCCTGGTGGTGCTCGGGGGACCATATGGGATGCCGGGGATCGAACCCAGGTCGGCTGTGTGTAAGGCAAACGCCCTACCCGCTGTGCTATCGCTCCGGCCCTCAACAAAATATTTTTTAAAAGAAATTTTAAAAAGTGAAAGCACCGTGCTTCTTCTCTGTTATCAGAAAGTCCCTGGCCAGAAAGAGCACTGTGGGGAGGGCACCTGCTTGGCGCAGAGGGTCCGTGCATATCCCCAGGAGTGATTTCTGAGCACAGAGCGGGGATAAGCCCTGAGAACCCCTCCCCCCAAGTGAAAGTGAACTAGCCATCCAAACCTCAGGCTCACGGAAGGAATCTGGCTCCACTCAGCCGAGCAGCATGTCGTCACCCTTTGAACTGCGACTTCTCGAGGAAGACACCCTGACATGGCCTGGCGAAACACAAACACCCTGCCAGGCGCCAGGCTGCCCCGGGCCGCGGTTCCGACCCGGAGGTCAGAGACGGGAGAGAATGGGTGGACGAGGCACCTTCTCCCCTCCCGGGACTGACCGTCAGCCTTCACGGGCTGAGCCGGGACGTGACCCCAGAACCGCTCCAGCCGCGCCCCTAGCCCCGGGGAGCGGGAGACGGGGTGTGACTGCCTGTTCTTTTTGTTCATTTTGTTTTGTTTTTAATTTTGCTCTTGCTTGGGGGCCACACCTGCCAGTGCTCAGGGTTTACTCCTGGCTCTGAACTAGAAATCAACTCCTGGCGGTGCTCAGGGGACTGTGTGGGATGCCGGGGATCGAACCCAGGCCAGGCGTGTGCAAGAAGATTGTCTGACAAAAGGTGTTGGAAGCATGAAGCAAAATTTGATCTAAATGGGCGGGCGAGCCCAGCAGGGGGCACAGACGGGGCGGGGGGCAGGGAGGGGAGGGGCAGGGGCCAGGGCTCGGTGGTCTCTCGAGACTTTCTAGTTCAGAAAATGGTGTCAGGAGGGTCGTGCTGAACATGGTGACGCTGATGGCTGTCAAGTCAGTGATTAGCCTCAGAGCAAGCAAACCCTGGAAGTCATTTTAGACTCATCGCTAGGGGCTCTGGTTTGAGACCACCTTACTACACAAATTCCAAGTAATAGCAAGTTGTATCATTACTTGTATTAATAATTATAGTAGCATTACCCTGAAAGTATTATAGGACTAATTTTTGAGAAACCAAATAAGCAATCTTCCTGTTTGGAGTCTAGATTCTGGGAGTGCAGGAAAGAGGTAAGAGACTGATTTCAAGTTGGCCAAAGCCTCATAATCTTAAGTTTGAAATATCACTGTAGGTTCACAATATTTAAGTTTGAAATATCAATGTAGGTTCACAATATTTTTAACTCTTAAAAAGATCTACTCTCTGGGCCAGAGGGACAGCACAGGGCGTAGGATGCTGACTTTGCTTGTGGCTGACCTGGGTTCGATCCCCGACATTCCATCTGGTCCCTGGAGCACCTCCAGGAGTAATCCCCGAGTGCAGAGCCAGGAGTGACCCCTGAGCATCTCCGAGGGGGGCCCCTCAAACTACTCCCTGATACTTTATAAATCCCTCTATCCTTTATTCCTTCTTATTGTGGAGTTTCATAATACTAATGCTATCCAGTGTATTACGTGGATGTGGTATCGTTGTGTGTTCATAGTGATATGTAATATTATGTTAATACATTAAAATATTCATGATACCAATTGGCACAGCAACAGTACCCACATTAGGTATGAGAGCCCATATTCCGTCTGTTACACTGAAGGATTTCCCTGTTGGTTCCAGTCGCACATAAAGTCGCCTACGGGATTTGTGATGCACTTTTCGGAGTCTGCGTCTCTGTGTCTTTTAAGCAAAGTTTGAGCCGTGAACTCTCATGGGGGGGAGGCATGTGTGACAGCCTCAGCACCCCCCAAACTGGTGCTAAGTGGGTGAGTTTCGTGGTTTTCACCCTTTCTCAAAGTGGCGTTGCTGTCATTTAAATTTTGTCATTCAAGCCGGTACAAAATAGAATCTCCTTCAGGTCTTAAAACTCTTGCTTTCTATAAGAAATAGAACTCCATGGGGCTGGAGCGGTAGCACAGCAGGGAGGGCGTTTGCCTTGCACGCCGCCGACCTGGGTTTGATTCCCAGCATCCCATAGGGTCCCCTGAGCACCGCCAGGAGTGATTCCTGAGTGCAGAGACAGGAGTAACCCCTGTGCATTGCTGGGTGTGACCAAAAAAGCAAAAAAAAAAAAAAAGAAAGAAATAGAACTCCATGCCATTCGTGCACTGGAGCATGACCTGATGGCCTCACCCCCATGCGTGCGTGCAGTTCAGGTACCGGGCCGTGGTCTCGATGGCCTCCCTCCTTGTGGGGAGCTGTAAGTGTAAGCGTCTCGCCACAGCCTGTCTGCTCAGAATTCATGTATTTTATCTCCGTGATGACCAGGTGCTTGTCCATGGAATTTCGTCCTTCGCTCTTTCTCCTACGAGGTCCTTCCCGGGGGCCGTGATTGCATCCCTTCGTTTAGTAACTTGATCTTTTCTCGGTTTTTCTCCATCGATCTGAAAGGCTTATAAACCGTGTGGATCTTTCCGAGAGTTGCCTCGTTTCCACTGTTTTGCCTTTATTTAATCTCTGCATTGGTTTTGGCTTTAGCCTCGATGGGCCTCCCCGCTCCCGCCACGGCTGTTTTGGTTCGATGTTATTTTTTCAGCACCTTTTCGGGGCCATTCCTTTGAGCGTTTCCTTCTTCCCACTAGTGGACACACAGGATGTGCGTCTTGCGTCACACTTTGGCTTGTGTCTCTTTCCAGTTTCACTCGCCTCAAAATGCTTCCTAAGTTCCTTTTTCTCCTTTTTGAAATAATTGATTCCTTAGGAGCGTGTTGGTGAGCTTCCCCGCATCCGAGAACTCGGGTTTTCCTCTGGTATTGACTCTGGTCTCCCGAGATTGTCCTACTTGGAGGATTTTGGTCCTTTTATATGTGCTCAGACTTCGTGGATGGTTTCGCAACTGTCTCTCCGGGCACCGTTCTATCGTGTTTGTGGTGTCTGAGCTGGTCCTAGAGAGTTTGATTTATTGATTTATTATTATTGTTTTTGAGCCACAGTCGGTGATGCTCAGGGGTTCCTCCTGACCTTGCACTCAGGAATCACTTCTGTTGGTGCTCAGGGTGCCGTATGGGATGCCGGGGATAGGACCTAGGCTAGCTTTGTGCGGGGCAGAGGCCCTGCCCGCTGGACTATGGCTCCGGCCCCGAGAGGTTTAGGGGGGCTGCCGCGGGGAGAGAAGAGGCTCCGTGTTCCTTCCTGTCCTTCTTGCCCCCCTGCTTGACCACGCGCCTGCCCGGTTGTGGTGTCCGGGGTGGAGGGAGGGTTGCACCTGGCCTCGGGGATCTCCGTCGGGGCAGTATGGGGCGCTGACCGGTGGTGACCGCACGCTGCTGAGGGTGGCAGGAGCCACGGCCCCTCGGCGGGGCACCCAGGCTGCACCCATGAATCTCGAAGCTGGGAGGACTCTGCTCAGCACTCGGGCTGGGACTCGGGGCTCCGTGTGGGTGGCGGGTACCCTGCCCGAGTGCCCCCCAGCCCTGGCCGGCCTCACATGCTGGTCGAGGCCTTGCAGCCCCCATCACCCCTTCACTTTGCATTGTTCTCTCGGTTCTGTGTTTCGGGGTACCCTGCCCGGTGAGCCTTGGCGGATACTCCCAGCTCTGTGCTCCGGGCCTGCTCCGGGCAGAGGGTCGGGCTCCACATGGTGCAGGAGCGGGTCCAACGCGCCGAGCCCAGCTCCCGGCTCTCCACTCCGGAGAATATTGTCCAATTTACAGTTTTGTTTCTCCAATTAAAATTTGCTTTATATTATTTTTAACTATTTTTCTTACTGGTCGCTTCCGGGCGTGCCGGCAGAGCGTCACCGCAGATGCTCTGGGTCTGGACTCACGGTTCTGCCCGTCCTTCCCGGCCGTCTCGCTGGCCCCCCGTGCCGCGCCCACGAGGGAAGGCGGTGCCC